>NC_071405.1:25504827-25807166 GCF_017976375.1 Cuculus canorus
GAAAGCTCTGCCTATGCCAGTGATCTGCTCAATTAGATTTCACTTCAGTATGTGTTAAGAGATTGGAAAAAGATTTTAAACTAATGTTTACCCTGAAAAAACCTTAACAGACTCAACCTATATTTGCCATAGGTATACATAATCTGAATAATAATAATAAAAAACCTCTGTGAACATCAGATTAGCTACAAGCCTTACTGCATGGAAAAGTTCCTGGCAGGTGGTTGTAATGCTTCTAGAAAGGATCAGGGCTGGATCAGCAGTGCCTTGGGGAGTTGGGTGCCTGTGTCTTATTGGATTTACACTGTGATAATCGAAGTACAAAACTGTTGCATCTTGGGTTACTTCGTTAAAAGGCTGAAATTTTGGTTCATGATGTCGTACCTAACCTAACCACTTTGCTTGCAGTCAGTTTATTTTCTAGGTTTATTGACAGCAAATGAACAGTTTTTATTCAGCTTTTACAAAGCTTCCTAGTTCTTCCTGGGCATTGAACTGTCTCTTCATCCTAAAAAAATATTTAATTTTTCAGGAACATTATGTTCTGGAAAATGTTTTTCAAAGGGCAGTAAAAAAAAAATTAAACCTCCCCCACTCTGGGCTTTCATTTGTCAAATATAATTTATGCCCACATAAGATTCATTCCTTAAAACAAATACTGAAACCTGAGAGAAAACCCTTGTGCGGGGTTTGCAAAGGAAAAAAAGTGCTGCGTGAATGGGAGCGGTGGTTTGCAGCAGCCCAAGCCCCGCTGGTATCCTCGGCCAGCAGAGCAGCAGACCAGGGTTTTTACTGGCCTCTGTTGTGTCTGTTGAACTGTTGCTCCGTCTTTAGTGAAATCTCAAGCAACAGAAATCCTCTATTAAAACCACCTGCGTGGCTTTGTCAGCCGAGCTTCGTGCTGTCAAATAACTTAGCTTCTTAAGCCAATACAAGTCATTAAGAAGAAGGTGAATTAGAGATTTAGACGTTGCCGATAGTAACTATCTCTGATCAATTGATATCTTCCTCTGATAAAGCGGCGCGCCATGGCCAACCCCCTCCCCTGCCTCATCCGTGCAGACCACGACCACTGGATCTAATTATGAGTGAGGAACACCAGGCCCTCGTCAGCGCTGAAAGGCCATCAGTAGGCCTATCCATTAATAACTCTCCTGTGCGCTGTACATTGTAATTGTCAGACTGCAATTTACAGTAATCCTCCAATGCAAAAACTTAAATAGCTGCAGCTGATTTGAAATTCATACAACCAGTTGAAAGAGAGAAAAACAAGATGCACGGGTTAAAAGGCCAAATTGTGCAAGTGTGTGCGCTGAGTGACAGACATTTTAGTACTAGCCTGGGACCATATTTTAAAAGGTCACTGAAAACTTTTGGCTTGGGCCCTCTGACAAACAATGAACTTTCCATATATTTATTTGCCATCTCTTTGTTTTTACAGCAAGCAGAATAAATGAGTTAAATGACGTTGTGCGGGTCTGCACATTGTCAGCACAGGTTATAAGTCATTATTAAACTCCATCAAATCAGACCAAACCCGGTCTAGGCTATGAGACTAAAAGTTATTTGCATTCCTTCTGTCATAAAAAATCATATCCCCTTACCCAAGACTTTCGTTTCTTTATTAAATGCAGCCACAAGAGTATTTCAGGTCTGGCAAAGTGAGCTCAGGAAAACCTACTCTGTATAACTCAGTGTAACAGCTTAGAACCGATTCCACTAAAATGTCCCAGTTGAGTGTATCTGGGCACTCAATCAAGACACACATATTACTTTTAAATAAGATTAGCCTTTATATTTTGCTGCTTAAGTTAAAACTTTTCATGTCATTCTCTCATTTTATGTAAACTCCAACATAATTCTGTTTTAGAGAATACTTCAAACAAATTTAAACCCTCAACTCGAATGTGTCTAGCAAAACTTGCCTAATGGCATAGCAAGCTGTTTGGTGACACTAAAACACTTTTAAATAAGATGAATTTTCCCTCCATTGCCCTGGCTTTGTAATTACTGCTGCTGAACAGCATACGCCTTTGGTTACAATGGCAAAAGCAGCGGCTTGTGCTCTGAAACTTATTTGACAAATAACTTACAAGTGACCTGCAACATCTGTTTAAAAAATCATCCTTTGGTATCTGCCTCAAGTCGAGTTCAGCATTAATTATGAAATGCAAACATATCATCTGGGGCCAAGGGCAGCTTTTACACGTACACAAGGCACGGCACAGGAAGGGGGACAGGCTGCAAACGCCTTCCTTACACCAGCCAAGTGGAAACAAAATGTCTAAGTAAACCTCCATCCAAGCTACCAGCTTGTAACATCGAACAGTTGAGATCCCGCTACACTCAGTGATGGGCCTGATCCTGGTGGTGTTGAGCTCCCGGGTGCTCAGAAAAGCACAAGTGTGATGGGATGGGACTTGGAGAGGTGGGCAGTGATGAACAGCACCTTCAGCCACTCTGGACCTCAGCTGGAGCGGTGGAGCACAGCACCTCTGAAACCTGGTCCTGAGCCTCACTCATCTGGAAGGTGGTGCTAATGACTATGGAGGTGCCTCAGTCAAAGCAAAATCCCAGGAGCTGCAAACACCTACCTGAAAAGCAAAGGGCTCCACAGCCCCAAAGAATGCTGGCGATAATCTTTGATAAAACCAATGCAAGTCGAATTTACACTCGCAAAATCCTCTAGTGATAGAGAAGATGTGTTCTTCGGTCACCGAGTTTTAAAATCTCTAACCAGTGCTACCTCTAGAAAGTTCGCTGCTGTGCTGCTTGGTATAACATCAGCTCAGGGTGAGATTCAGCTCGTAATACAAAAGCAGATGGAAGATTGAAACAGAGCACTCCTCTCTTCTTCAGAGAAAGGAAACATTTTTTTTCACGGTCTTATAAGTCTTTTTTATGTGGAAGTCAGTAAAAAATAAAAATAAGAAATTCCAACCCTCTGTAATCCTGAATTACATTATTTTGGATTGAATTTAAAAAATATCCAGCAAGGTTTGATTCAAATAATGTGTGCAGTACAGATGTCCCATCACATCAAGAAATACTAAAAGTATAACTATTGAATATAAATTATTAGAGGACTATGTCATTGTGGCAATCAAAATAAACTGCTTCTAACCTGTATGGAAGAACATGTAAAATACAGTTGGACAATACCAAAACTATTGATTTCTGCAGCTTTAAAAGATATTTGCTTGTAAGAGATCAAAGACAGATCTAAAAATTTACTTCTGCAGATCTTTTTTCTCCATGCTGCTTTTTTCTTTTACCTTCTTTTTCATGAATTTAATCAGTAAGCAAGCTCAGCCAACAAGTGATAACATTTCTGCAATTAATTGTGGTATATTGGAGTCCAGTAAGGAATATTATTAAATTGTCCTATAATACACATTTTGTGTGAAAAAATGGCACTTAAAAAACACCTGCCCAAACAATTCATAAACACATTGCACAGCAAATACCTATGGTAACTCACTGGATTTACAACCATCATATTATATTAAGCATACAGTATCAAAATTTATCACCCATTACACAGATCCCTGTTTTAATAATATCTTGTACAATAGCACCTTCTCTCCCAATGGGTCCTGAAGCACTTTAAAATCATGCACACAGGAATTGCTTCATTCGCTGTGGAAATACAGCTGCCTCTGGGGTGCAGCAGGGGTTAGGGGAAGACAGTAATTGTGCACGGTGGTTATGAACACTGACAGCTGAGAAGGATGGTTGGGGATGGGGAGTGAAGAAAACTATACAAAAGTCTCAGGAGTAAAACATAAAAGGTATAACCCCAGCTGCAGGTGAGGAAGGTGCATGGGCACCCATGGCAGGACATGTGCTTGCAGTAATTGTCATTGGTGAACATTCCCCACCCTGGGGCCAAGCTGCAGCCTTTAGCTCCAGCTCTCGGGCAGCGGTGAGGGAATGGGATGAGCCTCCCCATGAAGCAGCCTCTGGCTTCTGAGGGAGTCAAGCCAAAGGCTCAGTCTCCACTATTGTCACTTTGCATTTCTCATATTTGCCAAAAATCATCCCAGCTGTGCTTCCAGAAAGCCACAGGCCATTAGAACTCCACTGACCAGAGACCCCTGTGGTGGCAAATCGGGAGAAAAATTAAGCAGATTTATGACTAGGGCATTGACCTAGTTAGAACTTGGCCATCAAAGACTGCTGCTACCTGCACCACCAAAAAATGTTTGTGTTCCTCCGTTGACTGCAATCTGAGCTTCATCTGCTTCTTCATACTTGCCATAACTGCCAAAGTAGTCTCCTGTGGCTTCACGTCAGCCCCAAATCTCTCCAGCATGATCTCACTCAGAACCTGCTCAGAGCCACTTTGACCACAGTGAGGAATCAACTTCTGAACACCAAGTTAGATTTTAAAAGAAAATCAGTTGAAAAATTAAAACTATCCCCTGAAAACCACCACCAATTGGCTTATCCCTGTCTATTAGACTTCAACAAGAAAGTTGGAACCCTAAGCTGCAATTGATTCTGGTTTGAGACGTTATCTTGCTAAAGGCTCAGGGCAGAGACAGTTTTTCAAAAAAGACGAAGACTGCCAATGTAGGGAACGAGCAAATGTAGCTCTCAGTGTGAGCAGTCAAGACAAGGTGAAAAACAGCAGAGGATTTTAAGCCAATAAAGCCACAACTGCAGTCTTATCTCTAATAGCAAAACCAGTTTCTTGTCTATAAAACACAGGTCTACTGTGCCTGCTGTCTGTGGCGTGGCTGGCACAGAAACTACACTTTTACTGTTGCCACAGCATAGGCCATGGCTCTTCTCACCGTAGGCTTCCTTTGGATGCAAGACAGAGTTTTCTCTATTGCAGTTAAGATACAGATTTATGGTAGGGTTGACAAGCAGAGTCACAAGCTCTAAGCTGTTGCAGAAGGAGGGAGCATTCAGGGCAGGATGATGCCTAGACCACAAGGCTTGTTTTGGACCTCAGAGGACTAAGTTCAGGGACACATGAGGCTTAGAGTTTATTAGAAGTGGCAAAACCTGGTAATTGACTTCTGCAGTATTTGGTGTCCAAGCTCGACCTCTGTCTCTTGTAAGGCTCTAATTCAGTTGATCTTTTCTTATCAGTCCGTCCCACACGTCCCACTGTTGCCTTAAAACCTGATGTTGAACTAAGAGAACTTTGTCTCTGCCTCTTTACTCCACTGCCCAATCCTCCTCCACAATGCTCACCCCTTTCTGGGGAGCTGATTTAAAAGAGGAATAGCCCCGGTCTGTTACCTTTCCTCTCTGTATTTGAGGCATCTCTGGATCTTGGCATTTCTTCTGAAATATTTCCAGCCTACAACTTTCTCTATTTGTTGATATGACTCAGGCGTTTATGTAGGTTCCCCATCTTGCCTCAGTCACTGCAGTTTCTGTGATTTTCTGACACACATCAACACAGTATACCCTGTACAAAAAGCAGCTGCTATATTTCTAGCATAGGTTATATACTCATGTTTAGTTTAGTTCCTGTAACCTATGTACCATAAGGTCTATTGTGATTTATTTAGCTGCTGCATTAAGTAACCCTTCACCTTAGCTAAAATGACAATAAACCGACATTATTGTACAAGAAATCTTCCACAGAGGTTGTTGTGTGGTTATTTTACACTAATTTAGTGGGTTGCAACCAAACATTAAGTAAAATAAGGAGTACCCTTGCAATGCACACACACAAGGACGTGTGCTTGATTCTGCTCTGCAAGGTCTGAACTACCCTTCTCCTCTGCCTTGCTGCACCTGTCAGGGACACTGCTACTCTGTGGGAATTCAGCCTTCCACAGCAGGCAGTGCTCCATGCAGGAACCCTTCCAGCTGATGGATTCCATAGAAAGGGCAGAGCAGACCAGCAAAGGCATTTGGTCCAGGGAAAAATGGTTACTGGATGTTCCACAAATCCCTCCCCATCTCCACCACCAGCAGTGTTGTTAAGGCAGAGTCCTGGGAACTTTTGCCTTTGTTTTAAGGGAGTTTTCGCTGGCATGGCCCTGCGCAGCAGCCAGTTGGCTAGATAGCAGTAGAGCTGCCTGTGTCGTGCTTGTTTGTGTAATGAGATCTCTTCTGCCTGGAGCACACGTACTATGTGAAGCTGGGAGGAAGGTGATGAGTGTTGCTGGCAGGAACATAATGCCCTACTTTTCCAGCTAGAATCACCCTGAAAGCAATAATTTCTGAACTTCAAATTGGTGCTACGAAATGCTATTAATTTCTATAGATGAGTTAGAATAGGGCAGATCTTAGCTATCAAGATACCGAGGCTTGACAATGCAGGGAGGGTTTTGTTCTGGCACCAGGGTCTTGCTTAAATTTGTGTGAACGGAGGGTGAATATATGAAAGCAAAATGGCTGGTGGAGATGGCTGTGGTATAAGAACATGAAAGCAGATGCCTACGCTTAACGATATCTGCATTCACTGATGCTTGTGCTGATAGTTGTAAAATAGGTGACTTGTACCACTACAGCACTGGTCCTCTGTTATTTATATTGTTTAAAGAACGAAGTTTAAAACCCCATCCTAAAATTTATGCCAAAATGCCACTCAAGTACTTCTGTGAAAAATAATTTCTTAAAGGAACATATAGTTGAGGACCCGATTGGTGATCCTGCAGTTTACTCACAGAGAGAGCTCAGTACTTCAGGGTTCGGTGAGCGAAGTCTGCAAACATACCATGTTTACTATAAATACTAGAACAGCTGCAACAGTGCATATTCGCTCCCCTGCTTTAGGCCAAGTGGCAGTAAAGAAGAGGGATTACCCTCACCTCAGCAAGAAACCAGAACGACCCTGGAGTAACTAGTGACTCACTTGGCTGTGTTGCAGCTAGCTGGAATCTCCTCTTCTCCTTGCCCCATCAATTCCCTCAATGAACATTTCCAGCTTCAATCTGTGGAATCCATCTAATCAGCAGAGCATCAGCCCCAGGTGGGAATGCAGGGGCCTCTTGTTCAACGTGACCCAAGGGCAAGAAAACCCAACTGTAGCTGCTGACCCGGCTCCACTAAGGTGGGAGCCAACCCAGGTGCAGCTGTCTGTAGAGCGCATACCTGGAGTTAGCAGAAGTATCCTAGCTATTAACAGAGGCTTTGAGGAAGATGGTCCTTATTCATCCCCTCTAAATCTTGCCCACCTGGCAAAAGAAAATGGAGCAAACAGTTGGATATTCACCACAATAGGTGGGGTATCTCAAAAGTAAGTAGCTGGCTAACGTGCCTCCCATTTTTACTTAAAAGCCTGAAAAATAGAAGCAAAACAGAAGCCTTTGCATATTGCTGAATTTCTCAACTTTTACTTGATGTCTGGAGTTTACACTTATTATACCTGAAGAACTCTTGTGCTAAATTCAAACGCTCACAAATTACAGAGCCCAAGTGGATGTCTTCCCAGTGACTTCAGTGGGAGTTGGACAGGAACCCAAAACTACAGGAAATTTTCTAGTTAAGGGAAGAAAATTACTTCAATTTAAGAGTTAGCATGAGGCCTTCCATAAATTATATATAAAAAGTAATGTTAAAAAAAATATAAAACCCACTTAGATGTCAGTACTGCCTGAATCCACTGACGCAGAGATTTCCTCTAAGGAATAGATCTTGCACCTGGACTTAGTAGACTATTAAGCGAAGACCAGCCCAGCACCAAATCTGCTCATTCCTCTGTGTTAGTGGACTTGAAGTTATGATTAGCTTTGTTATTACCTCTTCCCAGGGCAAGCATATTAAAATACTTATTCCCCTCAGTCTTCACTCAATTTCTCTTTTCCTTTTTCTGTATGGTTTCACTTAAGAAGAATAGCAGCTAATCAAATACATATTAGATCTATTGACACAATTATGAAACATTCATATAATAATAAAGCCCTTCTTCAGGTAGACAGAAGCATTCTCTTCTCAGTTCCTACAGAGTGGCCACTGAGGTTTGTCAGGGTGAAAGTGGCGACTATCCTGCAAACTTGTGTCATGTTACAGATACAGTAATTCCTCTTAAAGTCAAGCCTGACGTTCCTGCCCCATGAGATCAATCCTTGCTGCATCCTAAGTAGCTTAAATTTAAAAAACTAAAAGGATCTTCACGTTACATTATGCAGGTTCAACACCATCGCTAAGAAGCTGCACTCAAAATCTGCAGTAAGCACGTCACGCTCCCATGCTGAAAAAAAGCAGTCACCTGTCTTAGATGCAGATGATGTTACACTTCAACTTTCTCGAGAGCTCAGGGTGCTTCACATTACTACCCAGCAAGGGATGAACCACTGCCTTTTGAAACTCAAATTTAGATGGTTGTTTTGATTTCATTCCTACACAACAAACAGATTAAGACATCTTCAACTATTTTTTTTTTTAATTATTATTTTCAGGCCTATTTTCTGATAGAAAATTTGTGGAAATTGTTTTCCGATTTGACACAGTTACTAGAAGTCAAGGGGCAGAGCGTGTATTGTCATCTCCTACTATAGGTTACTAGCCCATAGGCTGAAGCTTAAGAGGACATATCTAGCAGTGCTATCAGTGTCAGGATAGAAACTAGGGGAGCACAGCGGGGAGAACTAGAAAGCCACAGAAGATCCACAAGGTTCCTAAGGATTCTCAGCTGAGAATTGTTTGCTTCGTTACAGCTGAGACAACAAACAAACTGACACTGCTGAAAAGACTTACGTGATTTGGCCCTCCCCCAGGTCCCAGAAAAAGGTACCACCATGCCTATCAGCACTCTGGTAGGCTTTTCTCTATAACTTAAGACAAAATGTGAGGTAGATGTTGCTCATCACAGATGTCAATGAACTGGCTGCTGCATTGGAAAGTTTTCAAAAACGAAGACTCCTGGTCTTTGACTGGCAAAATGTCTCATCCCCATAAAAAGTCATGATGCTGGCGTGCCAGTCAGAACACACTACAAACGTGCTTTCAGTATTCTGGGTAAGTGAAATACTAACAGAAAAAAAAATGGAAAAGAAATAATTAAAATAAATTGTATTAATGTTGAGACTATTAGCAAAGATTAACATGTTATTCTTAAAACACGTGCTGAATTGAGCAAGCCTGTGTTACTGAACTCTTGTGCTTGGGGGCCTCCCAGCTCCAGCAGAAATTCTGCAGGTATAATGGTCAACACAGAGATCAAATTGTAGCACGTACATCATCATTTTTAACCTGAGTGTCCCTTAAGAGGCTTCACACAGCTATGAAGACAGTTCATTCATCAGGGGAAGGAGACAAGCAGTCTTTAAACAAGGTCAAGAAATAATGTTTTCACAATTTCTTTTTTATTTAGACCGGGATTGAAAAGTAATTTTTTTTGTAAACTCTAGAACATTCATGAAAAGATTAAGAGGAAACTCAAAACAAAAGCAAAAAGACAATACAAGGTGAACAGACCATAACTTTATTGGAGATATATTCAACTACAATTATTACAAAAAACTATTAAAGGTAATTGTGATCCATAAGGTGCAGATTGCAAACTTCTGCAGCACGATTACAGTATGAATGAATTACATTTTATGTCCCTTAAAGACAGCTGCAGCATGTGATGGTAAATATTTTATTGTCCATCAAATTATATTTGTTATTCATTCTACTTGATTTTAACCATCTTTTCAGTCCAACTATTTACAATAAAAAGGCCTGCAATTTCCAATTCTTGTTCACAAACATTTTTCTCTCCAACTTGCTGCTGCAGTAAATTCTGAGTGCATCTACAAAGCAATTAAAGTAGTCTGTGGTTGCCATTCAAATAAAAGAGGGGAACAAACCCAAGGACTTCATCGGATAAAATTTATTTAAGAAATGTAGTAGCTTTGACAGAGTTAACTTTAACTGCTAGTGGAGTATACTACAATGACCTCTAGATATTTGCTACCACAATTCAGATTGAATCACAGTTGATATTTAGATTACATTTCATGGTCATGAACTGTAGTGTTTTAAGTTTTAAACCTAATGTGAAAGTAAAGAAATCAACATTAACTTCTTGAAAATTAGAGCAATTGGAAAAGGATCAATGTCAGTAAATAAGTACCAAAACCCAAAATCCTTCTCACTTTACTCATGTAATAAATACAGAGATTTCCATGGGAATGTTTTTGTAGGGAACCCCACCCAAAGCATACAAACCCAGAATACTGTCAGAGGCAAGTGTAGCATCACAGCAGACCATGACACCATTTGTCATTTTCAGATTAGGTGTGCTGCTGTGACTGGGATACAAAGAGTTCACTTTCTATACAAGTAAATGCATGTAGCATAGTTTCGTTATATAAACCACATATTTTCCAGTTTATGGTTCTATATTTGCTTACAAGGAGGATAACCCAAACTCTGCAACATATGTATAAGCACAAAATCTTTAAGTATGTCAAAGAATGCAGTTCCATTGATTAAATGATAGCACATCAATTTGCACTAGATGAGAATCTGGGCCCTCCTCCCTAGGCCACCGCTACATTCCTCCCTAGCACAGGAATTCATTCTTATCCAAGTTCTGTATTCTGCAGTCACAACATACCATTGTGTAATGAGACTTAAAAATAGTAGGCTTTTTTTTCTGTACAGACTTTAGCAGCATCAAGCTGAACAAACACTTCAGAAGTCGCTACTGGGCACTCAATATTCAGACTGAGCAGAGATTTAGTTGAGTTTGACCAAATTACTAGGGGCTGTCTTCTTGCAAAAACTACATTATACGCATAATATGTTGGTTTGTTCAGAGATAATTACTGGAGTGTCAGAGGTCATTCTACTTTTAATTACTTCACATAACAGTAAAATGATGTAGTAGGAAAACAATAGCTTTAAAATACAATCAAGAGTTGTTACACATCTTTGTTGTATTTTTTTCACATACAGTAAAAATGCCACAGACATTACAAATGACCTATTTAAGTTGTGCAAGTAAATGACACATTGCAGGCATTATAATTATCTTTTTCAGATTCAGTAAATCAGAACAGCAGCAAGGCCAAACCACATTTTTCCTCTCTGTTAAGCTTTTTTTTTCTTGAAATGAGGTAAAGCATGGTACCAAGTGCAATGCTTATTTGTGCTACATGAACAGAACAGCGCAAAAAAAAAAAGCCATAAAAATAAAAACGCAGCATAGTTAGGAGGACTGTTTAAAGTACAGTATAACAGGACTTAAGATAAAAAAAACCAAGGTTCATGCCAACTAACCCCCACACTATTTATGATGAGCCTGTGTGGTTGCTTTTGAAGATGGGTTGCAACAGTCCACTTACACTTGTGCTTACAGCATGTCAAGTGATTTCTATCCCAACCTTCAAATGATCAGATTTAGGTCTTTAATAGCATACACTGTCCAATATCAAAATCATATCAACTGCAGGGTAAAACACACAGATGTATAACATGGACACTAATATGAATTTTCTATCTCAAAGTTTAAAAAAATATTTCAATGAGGTCACATTGGAAAAAATCACGGCATTTAAAACATTTAAAAACGCATCAGCAGCAGAAGCTACTTTATAGTCAGCCACTACACATTTCAGATTTCCAATTCATAGGCTTTATCTAGTAACAAAGTGATCATTAAACTATTCTGAAACACAGAACAAGTTCAGTTAATTTTCTTTGCAACAAAACCCTCTGTAGCACTTTACTGTTAACAACTACCCCAAACCCCTGAGAATCTGTAACCTTGTAACAAACAGAACGAAATGTCAGGCATTAGAAGACTTCACTTAAATTTAAGTTTTTCATAATGCAGTTAAAACTACTTAAGACTTTCTAGATGATCTGATTTTATCTGCTGATTAATGTCTGGCCAGAAACACAGAATTGCTAACACCGGTGGTTGTGTATTTTCTCTAAGAAACATTGCTCCTCACACAAAGGAAGAGCTGTAATTTAAATCTGTGATGTTTTAGGTTTGTTATTTTTTTCAAACACAAAGCAATTTACTTTTGAAAATGTAGACTGCATGTTTTTACTGCTCCATCTCATTTACTTGCAGATATTACAATTCTGTTACATTTTCACAACTGAAGTACCAAACAAATGCTGGAATTTTTTATAAGCTAGTATTTTAATCCTCAATCTGACTGCTATAACAATGATGCTTTCAAATACAAGAATGGTCTTTTTTTGCAGAATGAAAAATGACTAAGATAGAAAATTTATGAACTTTGGAAAACTGTATTTCAGAAAAGCTTAATGTCTACCCCTTGTCACTAAGGCATTTTTTTGTTTTAAGAAAGCAAGAGCTGACAGTTTTTGTTTTGTTTTAGTGTGCATTTGTGAGGAAAGGAATAGGGTTTAAAAGCAGGAAATACAGTATTTATTTGTAATTTAATACATAAGACACAGCATCAAGTTCAAACTATTGTGCTGGAAAACGTTAAAACACCTTGCTCTGCTTTCTCAAACTTCAAGCATAATTAACAGGGCAAAATTGCAGCAAACCTCTACTGATATTGGTGGGAACACAAGACCCACAGCTTTTTTAAAAGGTAAATTAAGAGGTATTATAGTTACAGTGCAAAAAATTAAAATTTCAAGCATAATATATAAACATAGCACCAAAACAGAAAAAAAACAACGCATGCAAGAAAAGAAAAGAAAAGAAAAGAAAAGAAAAGAAAAGAAAAGAAAAGAAAAGAAAAGAAAAGAAAAGAAAAGAAAAGAAAAGAGAAAAGAAAAAAGAAAAGAAAAACTGAGGTATTTAAGTGAAGAGTGCCTACAAAACTCTAATTAAAGTATAGGCAAAGCTTAAAAAATAAAAGTATGATTTCCCACCCCCCCCCCACCCCAGTAGACCAAAACACCAATGAGCTAGTTTCTCTAAATTAAGGACCTAAATCACAGATGTATCAAAAGTACGGCAGTTATATCTCAAACATCAACTTTCATGTTATTTAACAGCACAGCTTTGGTAGGTGAAACATGCATGCAACTCTGAAAAGTACAGTAAGAAATTTACGTGGAAATATCTCTAAGTGTAAAGGTGCTCTGTTTGTTAAATACATAACCAATTGACTATAAAATCTGCAGCATATTTTAGGTGTGATATGTCTCAGGTTATTTTGTAAGAGTGACAGTTTGCACTGTGCAATTATTTGTTACTGTTTCCAGTACTGGAACTATCTAGCTTGCAGGTTTGTGTAAAATTGGAATTTTAACCAAAGACCATATTTTGTTTATGGTATAAAAAAAACTGTAGACTAATCACTTCCTCTGAATCGTTAAAAATAACCTAGTTACATATATATGAATACAATTTCATTATAATCCTGTAATAAGTTACAGCCATAGTAATGAGTTGTATTGTAAATATAGAGCTGTATCATTGTAAAATGCATAACAAAATGAAGGGAATGTAAAACAGTTTGTTCTGAAAAAGATCAGAAATTAAAGATTATTAATGAGGGTTTATTTATTTTTAAGGCAAGAACCTTTTTTTTATGCAAGACTGTGTGGCATAAGGAAATTGAAGTTTCATTCTACCAGTATGCCAGCCATTTCAATTAAAATCTGTCCCTAACAAATAAGTGCAATAATGATTGGGAATGCCATCTTAATGTAAAAAGATGACATGGAGAGGGGAAAAAGAAAAAGAAGAAAAAAAAAAGAATACTGGCACACTTATTCTTTCTTACACCCAATCATCCAGTACAGTTTATCAACTGCTTTATGACTGGCACTAGTGCACAGATTGAAAAATTTCAAGATTACTATATATAAATCTAGCAACTGCATTAGGCATAAGCTCCCTGGCCTTCTAACACTAAGCAAAGCTGTACTGACAATAAAAGTAAACCAAAAAGACCTGACAACAATTATTCTGAACACTTGCTAAATGTCATCATTAAAGCACTCTTGTGATTAAACGAAGCAGAAGTGAGGAAAGAAGACAAGATTGTGTTTGCGCAAAAAACTATAACTACAATTAGTTCCAAAATTTTATACATGTTAAATGTTTTGCTATCTATTGTTATCAAACAAACTTTAAATTCTGTCTTCCAATTTGTTCCTCTCAACATCAAAATTTTTCAAAATTTCCTTTATTTGTATGGTTTTTTCCCCTCATTTTATTTATTTTTAAGAGGAGTCTCAGCTGTTTGGGACCTGAGGTTGATTTGCTTTGAGGCTTCGTAGTGCTCTTCTCGCAGCTGCAGATTTGGCAATCCTGTAGCTTCTGCCAACACCTTTAAACTTTCCCTTTCCTACTACTTCCACTGTTACTCTGACCTTTCCATCGTAAGTTCTTTCTGCAGGACTGCAAAAATATACACAAGAATTACGTATTGCCTTTGCAAGTTAATGTGAAATAAGAGACCGACATTCTCTTTTCAACAGAATTTAAAGCAGTATAGTTAGACAGAAATCATTACTTTTCTCAAGAAAGTTATCCAAGGATAAAAATTAACATTAATGAAGACAATAATTATCTCAGCTGCTTAGTTCAAAATAAATTAAAATTAATTCATGACATTTAAAAATCCCCAGTACTTTACAAAGCACTGCTTAAATACATTTTATGGCAGTGTGTACAGAAGAAAATATATTCTTACCTAAATTTGGCTGTCTCTGGCTCCATCTCCAGCAGCTCTCGCACTGGGGAACGGGGCACATTAGCAGAAAATTTTTCTATTTGAAAAGAAGAAAAAAATTAGTTTTGTTCTCTTCATAGCACATGGCACTTAATTATTAATTTTTCTTCTGAAAGCTACGATACCTATTAACGGCCTCATCATTGGATAGTACACTTGCCAAACCATTTCCAAAGACATTCCACTATCCATATAAATGGCACCAGCAAGAGACTCAAAAATATCCCCCATGGCTTTTGGTACTTCAATGTCTTCCTCTTTTTCTTCATCTTCTTCAGATCTTCTGAGCTGTTTGCAATTAAAAAAGGCAGGGGGGTAAGGGGAGGGGGAGAGGAAGAGGAGGAGAAAAGAGAGAAACGATTGCTTCTTTTAAAATAGAACAAAGATCTTCAGAATGCAAACTCTTACATCCTATCCTGAGGTGCTTCCTTTAAGTTTTCATTGACAACTTTCCAGAGTGAAATTGTTCTTTTGTTCCTCAATGAAACCAAGTTGCTGGATGTATCATTTTTCAAATGTGAAAAAAAATCCCAAACGCCACTGCATACAGGGACCTCATAGGCTTTGTAAATTCCTACTGCAATAATTCTGTAGGATTTTTCCATGGATCTTTTTTTTCCAATAAGGAAAAGACTCAGCTCTATCAGTTAATACTAGAAAGCTACTCATAACAAAGCAGAGTTCATACATTGAATACCTTCTACAAGGAGTGTTTAAAATACCCAATCTCTATATGAGAGTCAGATGTACCTTTTCCTACTTCATTTACTCTCAAAGACAAGTACAAGCATTACTAAAACAAGCCATTAATAACTGATAACCAGCAACATCAGACTGAGCTAACAGCACACAGGTATTTTTTAAATGTAGCAGGTGAAGTTTTTTTCTATGCCACCAAATTCTCGTTATTGAAACTAAACTTTCAGTAGATGTCTTAAACATTAAGAGTTTACCTAATCCTTTATATATCCTTTATATGTATATATAATATACATTCACTCAAGACCAAACAAAATAACCTGAAAACAAAGGTTTTGACCATTACTCTCTTTTGCCTAAAGAGAAATAAGTTTCAGTCGCTCTTTTTTCCCAACAGCTACCTGCTCTCTCTCCACTTGACCACTATCTGAGGTTCAAAACCCGGTTTGGTTCTTTTAAGTTACCACATACTTTACAAACTAGTCCCACCCAGTACTTCTACCCAAAATAAATAAAGTAAGAAATCAGATTTGATGTGTATACACACACCAAATGGGAATTTTTATGTTAAAAAACAAATTCAAGAGTTATGAACAGCATATTTCATACCAAGTGCAAACTGAAGCACTTTTGAGTTATACTGAAATAACAGAAGTTGAGAGAAACTAAGAGCTATAAGGCAAGGGACAACAGATGTTTTGGGAGCGAGATTTGAAAAAAAGAAAAGCAGATGACGTGGAGACACACATGGAAACCAGTCTAGCTGGCATGAACTGCAGAAACAAAGACTCTTGCATTAACTCTGATGAAATAAGAGTTTCAGTAATTCAGTGCCAGACCAAGATAGGGAGCAGGCGTGGGGAGAGTGAAACAAGAATTTTATTTGAAACAGCCATCACATAATTTGGTTGCAACTTTGGTGGAAGTTTCTAGGCAACCTTTTTGCATACTAGCAAGAACTGAACAAAGCTAAAAAATCACTATGAGCTCTTAAAATAAATTTTCAGCCTTTTCACTCATACAGTGAAGAAAACAAGACATATAACAGAGTTTGATACTCTCATGTAAAATAATTTCTATTCTCTAAGTTTCAGAGACAAATTTCTTAGTTGATGTTTTCTGAATCTTCCCATAAAACACTGATTTCACTCTGGAACAGAGCACAAAGGCTGTAAACACACATATGTGTAACCAAAGTATTCTGACTCCAAAGCTTTTAAATTGTGTATCAGAAAGAAGAAATTACTACAGACAAAGATAAGGTCTTTATTTAGTGCTGTACTATTCTCAGACGGAATGTTTTCTAAGACATCGGTCGCAGTTTTCCAGAAGACAAACTATTAAGGATATCTACTGGATAACACTTTTAAAGAAAGGATAATGAGGAAGTTCGTCTCTTCCAGGACCCTGATGAGACTTCGACCCACAAGGCCCTTGCTGTCTTTTAGCCCATTTACCAGCAAAAAAAAAAAGTTTATTATCATTAGCTTTCCTGCACAGCGCACAGATTATATGCATTTGCAAGTCTTCAGTTAAACTATTTTTCAGGCAGCGTAGTTGAAAGATGCATAAGTTTGACTGGTGGGCAGATATAAAGCCTTTAGCAGCACATCAAACACACCTGAGTAAAATGCAATGTCTATCTGCTCCAACTGAAAACATCAGAAGAAAACCAGTGGAAAGATATTTCCACTCATGTTGTACATCAGTATGCTACATTAAATAATCCCTGCACTGGGCCAAGGTAGTGTTGTTCGTGATATTGCATGATTATCCAATCCTGAGTCAGCATTATGTACTTAGTAACTCTTAATCACAATTTTGTGTGGTGCTTCTGATCAGCCAGTGAAGAAAGCAAACTAAGTGGTTTCCCACCACCATGTTGTTCTAACAACACAGAAGCAAAACAATGACTGAAATAAAGTGTCACAGAAAGATCTAGAGGCAAACTGCTTTCAATTTAGTTTCTGAGTGTTCTTATTGACTCTGTACCTTCTAAAGTTCGTATTCTACTTTGCATACTGAATGCTTTATTACTGGGAGCCTGCTGCTTTGGCTGCTATGTGCATAGAACTAAAACATTACAACATCACACTAAGAAATCCAATGACATGCTGCTTCAAATCAGATACTGAACACATTCTTTCTACTTCCACTAACCTCAGAATCCATTCCTTGCATTTCATTCTTTTCCATTTGAAACTGCACAAAGTCATCGATAACATGAAACAGTTCAGGAGAGACAGCTTTGAAGTACTTGTGGTAGTCATACTTTACAGCTAACGATGCAAAAATGGTATTATTGACTAGAGCAGATCGTAGGTCAGTAAGAACTCCTGGAGAGTGCTGCCGTGGGTCTTCATAAAGGTGCTTGGTTATGAGGTAGTCCAAAATTGCATCTCCCAGGAATTCTAAGCGCTGGTAACAATCTTAAAGTGTTGGAAATAGAAGAACATACGAAAACACAATTAAGTTTAATACACACATTCTTTCCAGGCCTTTCTGGATAAGAGGTTTGGTAGACTGCCACATAAATTCCACAAACCAACCAGTGCTCAGAGAAAAGCACTTTTTTTTTTTAAAATAGGTACCTTTGTGTTTAAAGAAATTGTTATCTAATTATTTTAAAAAAATCAGAAAAAGGGAGTTATATCTAATAAACAAATAATAAAGTCACTTTTGAAATAAATGTTGTCAGGCTAGTAAAACATTTGTGTTTATAATCAATTAATGCTTTCCTTCAAGATCTTCAGACTGTGCTGAGAGACATCAAAAAAGTGAAATCAAGAGATTCCGCCAGCAGGCTTATCTGAAAACTATAAAAATTAAACCTCAAAACAATTAATAAACAAATCAATTCATTAAAAGCAGAGGGAACATACAATCTGAGAGTCTTCATCCAATTTGCCACACATTTAGATTTCTCAAGAAGCAGTGAACATAAGATTTCCATTCAGAATCGGTCTTTAAAAATGGAAACTAAAATTATCAGTCTTTTGCTGTTTGGAAAATTGCTGGGGGACTCCGAATGGAGACCTATGGATGTCTATTTTTAGAATATAAACAAAAGCAAAAAACCTTCTTGAAAGCCAACAGGGATAGGTGGGTAGAGAAGGAAGGAAGACAAAATTACAATAAAAGTAACATGAGCGTGAAATGGCTAGCACTAAGAGGCTTTTATAGCTGAACCTAAGATGCTGTCGGATCTCAACTCCTTAAGAGAAAAAGTTATAAGGTAACTGCAACTCACGGTTGTTTTACTTGGTAAATAGAAATAGAATCAGAAGCTTCTGTTACCAACAACATAATTTCAACTAGACACCTTGGCTCAGGGTTTCTGCTTGTTAATTTATATAGACATATATACAGAAATATCTGTAAGAAGTAAGTATAAATGTGGGCAATATTGCCTAGAATGAAAAACCCAAAGGAGTGTTTTAGTGTTTTGTCAGAAGTGTTTCTCAATGTACTAACACTTCAAAATTACTTATTACTTTAACTAAAGCAGAGCTTTCTTACTCGTTGGAATAAGGAACCAATTCACTATGGGGAAAAATTCAGACTGCTGACTGCACAGGAATTTGCCACTCACTTCAAATAGGGTTGGAATTTTACCATGATTTATTTTCAATTGTATATTATCATAGGAAAATACTGGAAGTTTTAGAATGAATGAATACTAAATTAATTAGTATAAGCAAAAGTAATTCAAGATGATTACAGACATACAAATTTCTACAGCTGTAAAATCTTTTATAAGATCATGTACAGAAATATTAAGCACTTCACCTGAAACTAATATTTAGTCTGATTTAGTCAACTGCTTCAAATTGACTTTATATATTTACACAATAAAATGCCTAGACTTAAGTTAAGCCTTCCTATTCACAACTTCAAATGGAATTCTCCATATTTTTCTATCCTATAAACTATTTAGCTAATAGAAATTGTATAGTCTAGTTTTAATCTACAGAAGTACAGTCAAAGGGTAGTATTCTTGGGATCAAATTATGAGACGAATTTGATAAATATTTTTGCAAAACATAATTGCTACTTCTAGAAGTACACTGCAATTTTCCAAAGTCCTACAAGGACTTCTTTCAGCTAAACAAGGATCTACTGTCAGTTACATACACCTAGTGATACAGCATCAGAGACAAAATTACTGCTCTTTCTCAAAACTCAGTTAGGCTTCAGTAAATCTTGTATCTGTATCAAGTCAAAATATGAATATTTGAGATACAGGTTCAAAAAGTATCATCCTCTAAATAAGGGGCAAGATATTCTTCTCTAAGATTTTGTATACAGAGACTACTGAATATTAAAGTAGCATGTGGAATTTAAATCAAGACTACATATAGGAACATAACATATACTGCTTCTCTTATATTTACAATATGGGACACTCCACCTAGTTTCTTTAAGACAACTTACCAGTTATGGTATTATAATGGTACGAGGCATGAGTAAATGCCTGAAGAAGATAAGCCTTGTTCTTAAAACTGTAGTTTATTTTCTTTTCAAAGTTTTCAAAACCAGAAATAAGGTGATTCAGGGTTTTTTCAGCATCTGGGTGATCAAACATACACCTCGGTGGAATCTTCAAACAGCCATACTCCAGGTCTTTATACAGAGAAGGCTCTGAATTAGCTACAGAAGCAGAAACAGAGTTTGGTGAAAGATGTTTCTGCTCAGTGTTACAATTCCCTCTGGTAGCACACAAAGTGCCTTCCCAATCAGTCTTTTTAATTACAGGGAGCACCTTCAGCCCCAATGAACACAGGAAAAGCTGAGCAGCCCTTTCACCACAGCTGGTCAGATAACAGCCCAACAGGGCTTCCACACAGTCTGCAATGCTTTTGTCGGCGATACACTGCTCTGTATGCAAGTCATAGGAGATAGACTGTTTTCCTGCATCAACACCACAGTTTTCTTCTGATGGATTCCAGAAGCCCACTACAAAATCATCCTCTTCAACAGCCTTGCTAGGATCCAGATAGCACATAGCATCCCAAGAGCTATAGTCAAAATCATCAAAATCTGATGAAAACTGAACGTTACCCAGGGATGACTTTTTGGGTGCTTTCCACTCATAGTTTGAATCAGTGGTTGAAAAGTGAGAGAGAGAGATTTTCTTTACAAAAGCCCCTGATCCCATTAACATATTATCAATGAATTTGATATGCTCCTGGTCGTACTCCAGAAAATCATCTTCAAAGTCCGTTTCCTCCTTAGGTAAACTCCACATTAGGTTTTCATCCTCTTCATCATCATAATCATCAAGTTTACCGTTAGCCAACAAGTTCTCCTTTGTCTATGGAAAGAAGACAAAAAATATGATACTAGAGAGAGAAATTTGCAATTTTTGTTCCAGAACTGTCAGGAGTGTAGAATTTGAGTAGCGCCTGCTAATAAGATCACTGATTTTTTGATGTGCCTAACTGCACTGCCTGATTGGATTTGCAGTACAACCTCAATTAACACTAGCTCTCTAAATTAGAACAATTGCCTTTGAATACAAATCCTTTATTATTAATCTATAACAGCATATGTTCCACATCTAATATATGCTGTGTTCCATAGCAATTCATGCTTATACTTGAACATGACACGCGTACAATTAATTTTAAATCCACTAAACATTATACACTTGCACACCAAAGTAAACAAAAGACTGAATTCTAAATTAAAAAAATTAGAGAAGTACAAGAAACAGTTTGGGGTGCATCCTTCTCTCTAGCTGCTAAGTAAAGCTAGTACAAATGTTGAATCAATTAAATTTTGAAGATTCTTTCTGCATCCTTCTACGGCAAACATGAAGTGGCTTGCAGTGTTTACCATAGTCTTAATCATGATAATCACAGTTTTGGGACACACAAATGGAGAACACATTCAATGAAATCTTCCTGCTTACTGGACATGAGATATAAGCCAATTTTTGGTTATGTAAGAGCAAGTTAATAATTATTAATTTTAACATATAGGAAATCCCTCTGGTTTGTCATACATTTAATATCACCGAGATTCCAATACAGTAGGTCTAAAAATGAAAAAGCAGAAAAAAGGGCACACTTCTGTAATATAGATTTTTATTGGTTGCTTGTTTTTAAACTGAGTATTAACACATATACTAAATCATGAAGTAGAATAACTCAATGCAAAGGCAACTAGTATTAATCCCATCTTTTAAACAAGTACATATTTGTTTATAGTTTTGGGTTTTTTTGAGGCTATACTTACAGCCTTAACTAATTAAAAGAAAAGTGAAAGTTGTCACCGTTATTCTAATATTTACATACTTATCTACAACAGTAAAACTAATGATATCTCATGTCTTTTCCCTGCTCATATTGAGCAAATTGGTATGGACTGATGTAAATTATAAGCTGAACACAGATATGCCCAAGCTATACAATGCTGTATGACTTGCCATGGCTTCAGTCCAGGAAAGCACTTGAATATATTAGCTAAATGCCCAAGTCGTCTTCCTAACATCAAAAGGACTATTCACAGGCTCGACCCAGCATTACTGATGTCAGCGGGAATTCTGCCACTGAATTTGATAGGACCAAGATCAGATTCAAAGTGCTTTTCTGGATTCGGTCCTGAAAAACAACACCATTTTGAATCAAGTAAAACAGCCTGTATCTGCCCTCAATCTATGTTTGTATTATTGTAAGTCTCAGCCACTTAAACTTGCAAATCTGTGAACCAGATGCCACCACTGGGGACCTCTCCCTTTGGGCTGAATGCACAATTCTAGAAGTGTGGATGGGTGGTAGCTGAAAGGTGCACTAGGCAGCACTTGAAAACATTGATGGATCAAAGACACCAGAATACGCCTCATCAGGAAAGAACAGACTTATTAAGGTTTAGTAATGAGAGGGCAGGAAAAAAAAAAGTGGCTGTAGAAATCCATAATTTAGACATTTTGCCAAAAGAATCTCTGCTGTTGTAATTACCCATCTCATATATACAAAGCAGGAATTTCTGTAACTTTAATTGATCAGCAAGAGACAACAAAATTTGATTTGAAACAGCTCTTCTGGGTACTAGTAGCAGTATAGTGTGCAAAATAGGAGTAATTTAACCAGTCCTAATTAGAGCTAGTGCTGGGGTTTTTTTTGTCAAATACCACCTGTCATATCCATCACTGAAATTAAAAGAAACTCTCTGAAAGAGAAATGTCTATATGGATGATTCAAAACAGATCTTGATGTCCATTTTCACTAAGAACAAATGATAATTTTCATTTTTACTAAAATTTCGTTCACAAATTTCTTAAAATCCATTTTGAACTAGCAGAACAGCTAAATGAACTCTTCTAGGAATGTCTGCACATTGCTTCATATTAAAAAAAGACATAATTGAGGAGAATGAACAATAGTTAAGGGAGACAAGAAGCAAATCTGATCATTGATTTTTTCATCATTGGACAGTACTTAAAAAATAAATCAACAATGAACCCCACAACAAAGAACCTTTCCTTCAGAATGACTCATTGATTTTAAACGTTATGGCCACCTACAAGCTAAAAACAGATACATGCAAGAGCTTTTTTGATTTTTTTTTTTTTTTGAAACTGGCTATTTAATCAAATGAACAAAGAAAGATATTTCCTTCTATTAAAGACTGATTACACAAACACACAAAAAAATCAGCACTTGACTAGGATGCTTTAGTAATAATTTGTCATAATACTATGGCATTTTTAGCTCCAGTTATAGCCCGTGGATGGAGAATGAAATTTACACTCAAGAAAGCAAAATATATACTTGGCACAAAATCCCTGCTTCTTAGTTGCATCACTGTCTGCCTCTTGATCTGGAATTTTGTGTTTTGTTCACAAATAAACAGTGACTAGCAAAGAGGAAGGGCCACTGAAAAGTTACAGAGAACTGGAAGCTTTTTAAAAGCAATTATTAGCTCCTGTCCCAAATGTGCTACTTTATTTTTAGAAAGCTACAGAATTAAATCTCTTTGAAATGAAGTCTTGGCACAATACAGAACCATAATAATCAGGTTGTTTTATTCTGTAATAAACATTTATTTGCACAGTACATCTACCTAATAGTCCTCTCATGTGCCCTCTGGTGGTTCTATAGCCTAAGAGTGTGGTACTCAGAACTGGGAAAAGTTAAAAAAAAAAATCCCTCTACCCCTTTACTCCCGACCTCCAAACTGGTCTCAAACACTTAAAGATTACATTATTGTCTGCTGTGATCAGTGATATTTCTTACACTTGCACTTCTACTCTGAACATACAATGCGTTTAGTAAGAAAATAATCTGAATCCTCATTAAGACTTGTCATTCTGAAGCTTTTCGTAATAGACAGTGAGACAGTCTAAGCCAACACTGTATTCTGGACGAGAAGTAGCTCCCAGTCATACCCATAGTTTAGCTAACAACATCCAATATTAAGCATTTTCTCAAGAGAGTTCTAACCTTTACTGTGCCTCAACACTATGAAAAACAGCAATTCCATTTCATACATTCTGTAGAGGTGTATTCACTATTTACTAAAAAGCAGCAAGTTGTCTGTCTTTACATATTATATCAAAACCAGTACTGATAGTTCTGCTAAAATTTCCAAGAGAAATTTCAGAAAAGCTCCTGAGAGCATGCTAACTGCAGGCAAAGAAGTATTTCTTCTCTACTTTTCTATACACACTCTTTATTGGATGATGTTCCATAAATTTCTTTACTTTGGGTTCTATTCAAGATCAGCTTTCCTCTCATTTTCTGTAAGTTACAATGAAGTTTTAAAAGGAAACAAAGATAAAAATTTACTTCTTTTTGCTGAAATCATAGCCAAATTTCTGAGGGCTGGGAGGAGGCAGGGGTGAGAGAATATAGACACACAAGTAACTATTCCTCAACACAGTTAAATGAATTCTTACCATTTCATCTTTTTCCCACTTATCAGTGTTGCTCTTGTCCTGGTTTACTATGTAACCAGGAGGAAGCCAATTGACTGGGGGATCAAAAATTGATACCACCATCCGACTAGGCAGTCCTTTCTTTTTCCCAAGGCGATACAAGTTACAGTTGCTGACCTTCAAGAAAAACATTCAGATAAACCTCTGGACATATATTTCCATGAAAATAGGTTAAAAAGCAAAAGAAGCAAAACAATTTTACGTGTCAAACCAGATCTTGTACCATTACATAATTTCTCTAGATCTCAAAAGGGAGGTTCAGCTTTCTTAACACAGCACAATCAATTCACAGCAAGGTACAGATTTTTTTTAAGGCCAAGCATATTAGATGTGACAATTTCAATTATAGTAGTCTGATATCTTAAGAATTCTTGCAAAATAAAATTGCTACTTTCAAAACAATAGTAAATATAACCTGTAAAAATGTCATTGATTACCAGTATTAATAATAGACATGGAGACTAGATGAAAAATACTTGCTATTATGGGTAGAGTGACCTAAATCTTGGCAGTAGAAAGTGTTAAAACAGTTCTGCATAACAAATCTTAAGTCATAATACAGACGTTATTTTGTTAGCCCCTAAAATTCTTTTAAATATTTTAAAGGGGAGGGAAAAAAGCACTCTCGCACACAGAAAGTTTTCCTTTTTAAACTATCAACCTCTGATCTGTTTCCCATTTTAAACATGCTTTCTATGTTTCTTTTTAAAGTCTTGAAATTTGAACTTGAATATTCAATCGCTTTCTTTATTTTAACTATGCAATTTATTTAGCTGTCTTTATTTTCCAAGATTAAACTACTCAATCATTTAACTCTTAGTGATGCATTTTATTAGAGGCAGAAAATTGTTAGCATTTAATTAAAGTTATCACATTACGTAGGGAAAAAATACCCCAAACCTTTTGTATTTGATCATTCCGGAATCCAAAACCAGAAGCAACAGAACTGAAGACTCTGCTTACTACCGTTTAGTTTTGATGCAACAGTTCTGTGAGATTTTGTTATTCTATTTTTAGTGTTTCTGCAAGATAATGCTAAATTTTTCAAGGAAAGTGGCATATTGAGGAAAAAAAGAAAGGAAAGGTCAAATAATACCACAAAGTAAGGCTCTGTGCTGCTAATTCTCATTCCTTCATTCAAGCACTCGTGTTTAAGAGTTTCTACTCAAATACAGCTCTAGTGTTTAGTCCATCAAACGTCCTCACTAATCCAGAACTTTTAGTTCTATTCAGTCCTGTCCTCCTTTAGGCTGGTAATCAGCTGGTTTAGATTTCAAAATGAGCTGTCGAATAGAAGTTCCAATCACTCACAGTTATGGGAACTTTAATCCTGCTAGCCTGTATTTTTATTACTGCTATGCATGTAACCCAATGTATAATCAGTAAAGCTGTGAAATTAAATCATCCTGTTGCCACTCAATCTTCTAGTAAAATTTTTATATATATTGCTTATTACAAGATGTCTTTTACTTAGTATGCTTGGACTGTTACTACTTACTTTTTTGCTTCTCATATATGACAGCCGTCCCTCATGAGCATCGGGGTAAGTGCAAAACAAATATGTAGTGATGGCGTGCTTTAAAAATGAATCACCAAGCATTTCTAGCCGCTCCAGATTAAATCCATCACTAGCATTTGAAAGAGTCAAAGCTTGAAGAATGAGACCAGGATTAGGACCGAGGGTTTTTGAGGAGTACCCACTGGAAGGGTTGTTTTCAGAATCTGCTCTGTCTTTCAAAAGATTAAAAGCTTTTGAAGTACTGGTGGTCACTGCCATTTTGGGGCATCCATCTGAGGTAGATCTGTTAGCATTTCCATCAAGGTATTTATTACTCAGTAGAGTACATTCATTGCTGGGCTTGGGCTGGTTCTCACTGCTGTATAAATTCTGAATGGGATATGAGGTAGTTGGTTGTACAGGTATCTCCTGCCTGCAGTAATTCAGCTGATTTCCTTGGCAAAAGTCTCTGTTAACTAAATCACAATTGCCATTGGCAAGATTTTTATTATAAGAAACACCATTAATTGCTGCAAGTTCTGCCGAGACATCAATTTGGAGTTTACTGGGTGACTCATTGAGCAATGTTCTGTAACTCACAGACATTTGGTCATGGTTTTCTGCAGAAGAGGTTCTATTAGCACCTTGATGTGCAGCATTTTCAGGGACTACAATTGTGCTGTGCTTACAGTAATTTTCATTCTCTACTAAAGAGGAGTTAGGAATAGAGATGAACGATTTGCTGTCAATAGATTTTTTCCATCCGAAGTCCAAGTTAGGATATCTGTAAAGACACACGCTGATTTTGTTAAAAAAAAAAAATTATCTCAAGAGGACTCTTCATGCACACACAAGTTTAAAAAAATGCCATATTCTTCTGAAAAGAACAGTGACTGCAGCACATACCTTCACCATTCACAATCAAGTCTTTTTAAACTAAGTTTCACTGAAAAATGACATGAGTTAAACAAAAGAGATTGGTTTAAAATTTATGCAGTAATGGTGAAGTTTCCATCCTGTTTTCCAATGAAGTCAGATATCATACTGAAAAATATATATATTGAAAAAATACATGCCTGAAATCTGCAGGAAGCGATTTAACCCCTACACCAGCATCCATGGCTGTTTGAGCTCTTAGTTCCTCTGCTGTCAACAGGCAGTGCAGGCGATAAAGTATGCTGGGCAGGCAAACTGCTTTTCTCCACAATGATGCTGGAATAGGATGTATAGCACAGAGCTCTGGAACCAATATCTGGGGAGAGAAGGGGGGAAAAAATAATTTCACCTGTAAAGGTGGTAGTCAGATCACTGTTAAGAGAGAGGCAACTTGAACTAGATACTTTCTATTTTACCTGCTTATTCTGCAAACTTTCCCACTTTGCCTTCCTCTTCTCAGCACTGCTTAGTGGAAGTGCTTTCCCCTTCTGATTCAAATGGCGAGGAGTCAAAAGATTAAGTCTAAAAACGATGTGAAAATACTTCAATGTAAGTACATAATTAACAAATACAACTTACTAGCCTGAACTTTCTAAACTGATGTCTTATTCTTTGTATTCAATTTTAATGCATTGTGAAGTGACAGCACAGCTAACTCTGGAAAAAAAATAAACTCAAGTTACAGTTGTTATAACATAACAAGCCCTTAGCTTTATCTCACAATTCAAAATAAATAAATAAATAAATGATGGATGGATGGAAGGATGGAAGGAAGGAAGGATGGAAGGAAGGAAGGAAGGAAGGAAGGAAGGAAGGAAGGAAGGAAGGAAGGAAGGAAGGAAGGAAGGAAGGAAGGAAGGATGGAAGGAAGGAAGGATGGAAGGAAGGAAGGATGGAAGGAAGGAAGGATGGAAGGATGGAAGGAAGGAAGGAAGGAAGGAAGGAACGAACTTTATTGTCAGGCTACAAACACCAGACACAAAATAAGACTGTTGTTACCTTGAAGATGTGTGGTCCACATCCAGCAGTGGCTGGTTGAGATTGGTCAGGTCAAGATTATACTTTGTTTTATAATATTCAGCAAAAGTTTCGTATTCAGGGGAAGGGAATTTACTGAGTGGAGTAAGATCAGTGTACACATCAGCTACATAGAATCGATGAGGCTGATCAAAATTTCGATACCTAAAAAAAATATTAAATATTTTGGTATATTTTATGACCTTACATTAAAGTTTGTGCTAACTTCTTCACATTTTAACATGATCAGGTGATAAACCATTAAATAGCTCACTTGAGGTTTTTGGTGGGTGGTTTTTTGTATTGTAGAAACCATTTGTTTACCTAACTCAAATACTGAATGAGACACATGGTATAAGATAAGTGAGAATAAAGTTTTTACAGAAACAATAAAATAAATGTAAGATCTACATCTTCAATATCTTATATAAAATCACGCTACAGGCAGCTATCTTCCCTTTTGGGAACTCCTTAATTACAAACACCTAACAATTAAACTTGATAATTTGTCTTTTTAATGTCTAGTCTCCTATATGCTACCGTAAGTAGAAATGGAGTTCCAATGCATACAAAGATTATACTACCTCTCACCTAAACTGGCATTTTAACCAGTCATTCTCTGCATAAAATTAAAACACAAAACCTTGAGTATCTAGTAAGGTAAATTCTCAAGGGTGCTGGATACTTTGATGATAAACTTGCACAGTAAAATAATAATAATGGAAAAAAACCATAAAATCAACATTCAGTATCTAGATTAGCGTATTTTGTACGTTGATCTGCTGCATCTATCATTTTAAGTTTCCATTCAAATATCTAAATAGACATCTCTAATAAAATTAACACACTATTAATAGGACTTTTGATTTTTCTCTTTGGAAGAAAGGCAAGAAAAAACATTTCTTCTGAACTTCTGTATGAACTTCTTCATTGAAGAACATGGTTCATGAAAGGCGCTTTCATGAAATCCCTTTTTCTTATCTTATTTACAGTCATGCCTAATCTGAACTGTACCAATACATAGTCATTGTATTATGCTTCCCCGTGAGGAGCTTACAACCAAACAGGATAGAGAAGGACAAGCACATATTTCCACCATTTTTATGTTGACTGAAAAATACTCGAAATTCTGAGATTTCTTAATGTATGAAACAGGGTCATTTTTTCGCTTCACCCCAACTTGAACATTATCAGATAGCAACTAATTCTCATAAGACATGCAAAGCCACCTACTGCAGCCCCCCAGTAATCATCATCATCATAATCATAGAGAGGCAATGGAGGAGAATAATACTGGTTTAGGTGCTATGGCCAGATCTTCAGATAGGTGAAGTACTACAGCTTCACTAAAGTCCAGCAACTGTTAATTCACACCACCTATGACCTACTTCTGTGGCGTTAACTCTAATCATATGAAGTTATGCTTACTATACACAGTGATGGTCTGTCACTGCTTTTTTACACCAGCATTTATACCACAGTAGACACCAGCACAGGTAGAAAGACATTTAAAGGAGAAACAACAACAACAACAAAAAAAGCCTAACACAGATCAGGCCAAAACAAAGTACTAATATTTATCTTCCATATACCATTCTGCAGCTACTGTTGTTTACAACACACTAGGTACAAGCACTAGCCAGTCAGTCCATTTTCTTATTTCATATCATGCCAAACATGACACAGGGAATAATTAAGTCTCCACAAAACCTACCAATTCTGGAGAATCATTGCATATCCAGGCACATAAAATTATGTTAATTTCTTCTCTAAATACCATTCAATAGAAAGGATGTTTTAACTGGTCGTTTTCACTTGTTAATTTTTCTGTCTACCAATCGCATACCTTTTTTACTAGGCCTTGGTGTGACTCCCACTCAGTCTTCCAAATTATAATTGGTTCCAGTAGGCCAGCAATTGATGCGGTCACTGTGCTTTATCAGAATACTATGTACGTTTTGTGGTGGACTCTACTATTCTTAATAAAAAGGTAATGAGCCTTGGAAGGCCTAAACACTTAAATCCTACTATATAAGAATAACTACTGACTAAAAAAAAAAAAAAAAAAATCTTTACACTATTTAAGACACCACCAGATACCTTCAGATTAATACCACACATTCCTTACAAGAAATTCTGTTGCAGATACTGACATTCCCTTATTACAAGTGTTTGTATAAATCCAATAGGTACATACCTAAAGTATGTACACAATACTTACCGTGGAATGATAACTGCATCCTGGTAATCTTCTAATTTAAAAATAAAAGGCATTTCTTTTGTATACTGTGTACTGGGAATGCCTGTACGCGCCTCAGATTTCTCAATGTCTTCCATAAACTTAAAGTCAATGTCCAAAGTGCTGGAGTCATCAACTTAAAAAGGAAAACGCATAACTCAGTTATTCAAGGGTGGAGTTTCCAGGCTGAACTTTTCTAGCAAGCTATAAATCGCAATTTATTTTTTCTTATTCTACACATATATTTGATTATTTCCAAAAAAAAATTCAAAGGAGACATACAATTTTAGAGCCTTATAGAGTCAGCTGAAACCTACTATAAATGAACTCACATCAACAAGTTAAAACTAACTTGGAATTCTGAGGAAGTCATAAAAATATAGCTAACAAATATAAAAAAGTCATAAAAATATAGCTAACAAATTTTCATACTACCATATATAGTATTATTTCTAACAGCTAACACCTGAGATTTAACATAAACATTAACAATTGTGTTGCTAAAGGAATTAAAAGTGAACACATAATAAACAAGAGCTCTGTTCTTACCAACATTAAGAGGTAGAACACAATAGGCTGAATCAGCTTCTGTGGGTTTGAATTCTAGTGCAGGTTTCTCAAGACGAAGAATATGTGAAAAGATGTACTGATGGAGTCGTGTTATCAGCTCGAGCATTTGCAGAGACAGAGTAAAACCAGATTTCTTAAGCTCAATAGATATTGTAACCTCTCCAGAGCGAGTATACACAGGAAAATGAGGAATCTAAATAAGAAAAAAATTCCAAAAGAAATCAAGACAGAAAATCCAGAGTAAGATTCTCTATAGTGTAGCAGTTATTTATTTCAAAGGCTGAGGTAGTACTTGACTGACCCCACAGCAAGGCAGATTAAACTGGATTGGAATTTTGACCTTTGATGACCTTTAATTATGTATGGAATTTCAAAAGCATAAAGAATATTGTTGTTTGCTTTGTTTGTTTGTTTTTAACAGTTCTCCTTGTGTTTTACACCTCTTCTCTTTATATAAGATCAAGTAAAAATTGAAGTGTTTTCCACTATGGAAGAAGAAATGTGAAAACCAGCAACATTCCTGAAATGTTTTCTTCTGCAGACAACAGAAAATATAATTTGAAAAAAGCCTCCTCAGCTAAGTCTCATTCACAGAAATGTCTTTCTATTAAAAATCTTCCTGAGCAAGAGATGCCAATTTCAAATAACATGGCCTACTTTTTCTGCTGCTGCAAACCAGGAATGCTGAGGGGACTTGTTACTATAGCTTTCACATAAGGTAGGACTGCAGGCCACCTCTGTAGCTGATATGTCACTCCTATCATACATCATACAAAAAACGAGGAACATTTCAAATTTGCCACTGCAAGAAAATAAAAAATAAAGTTGTAAATAAATAGTTTGGCAAAAATAGAACCGAAAATGAAGTGATGACTGGATTGGATGGATATCATTGCTTATTTTCTGGAGGTTACTAGATACAAGCAGCACTTATGGTGATTTCCAACTCTTCAGTCTGGGGGTGCAGAAGAAGTGGAAAACGACAGGTTGTACAGCATGCAGAGCAAAGGAAGGACCTAGATTCATTACCTGAGGTATAGGTTTAGCTGTCAATATGCCAAAACATCTCGTTGTATCCTCAGGAGGATATAGCTTTCGTCTCCTGAAGTTGAGTTCATCAGGTAGAGGAGTTGTTAACACCATTCCTATTACATACAAGTAGCAGGGCTGATCAGGTTTGGGATAACTATCCCTCAAACACTCTGGAATCTAAAAATCAAAAAAAGAAAGAAAACATTAACATGATAAAAATCAGTAAAAAACACCTAAAGACTATTCTTTGAAAAAGTCTTCACATGTTTATTTGGAGAGGTATTCCTAAAAATGAGGAATAAACCCAAAATTCATCTCAAGTAATTTTTTCTTTCTTAAACAAAAATATTTGGTTAGCAGCCTAGCCTGGCAGCTATGAGATCTATCAGAACTCTTGCATCAAGGGAGTGCAATGCTCCACAATCTTCCTGTTTGCAGATGCAACTTCCACTACATCAGTAAATGTCCTCCATATCCAGTCTGTGACAGAAATGCAAGTCTAACTGTAGAATGCAGTAAGCATTTCACAATAAACACAACTGAAGTTTTGATGCCAATTTCCACATTTAGCTAGTAACTCTGAAGCACACTTTATATCCAAGGTCTCTGGAGCCTAACAGCAGAAAGTGAAAAACAGAGGGATAGGGTACGGGACAAAAACATGCATGCACAGGAAAAAAAACCCTACATCCCCGTAATTCAATTTTTATGTAAGTTCAGTTGAACTTATAGCTTCATTAACATGGATTCTTTTCCCTAGTGCAACTGCTAAAAAAGATCAAAAATGCTTTTTCTACACTTGGGACAAACACACAGACAAAACTTGGTACATTGCCACATTGTCCAGGCAGAACACTACAGAAGTTTGCTAATAACAGTGTTAGCTTGTAGATGTGAATACTCACAACAGCCACAAGCATTTTTAACTCTGCTGCTCGTATTCATCACAGACCTTAAGAAATCATGCTTTATGTTTGGTAGGAGCTCATTACTTTGTAGGTCTAAAACACGATCCTCCTGTTTATCTAAAACTAAATAGCAATACATGTAGTCTTGGATTTTACAATTATACTGTAGCAGAACTATAGCCTAGCTTAATGGAAAATTACTCATAAGTTTAATAACTATATTAAGCCCAAGAGGATCTTGTAAACCTTAAACGTTTGCCAAAGCTTCTTTTCCAGATGTGAAAAGTTGGGACAAAAGCAAGGGAAAGTATTCTTGGATTCTGTACCAAGAAAGAAAAGCAAAAACAAACAAAAAAAACCCACTCCAAAAAACACCAAGAAAAAATAATGCGTCACTTTACAAATCAACTCCTCTGAATGAGAGATACCACAACTGTGCATTTGATGAGTCACCCCTATTTCAAAAATCACTAATGAGGTAAGAGGACTGAGAAGGTGCTTGCAACAAGAAGCACCAAGTAATGCTGTGCAAAGATTCTAACTGTGAGGTTTTACAAGAAAAAAGTATTCTCTTCTGTCATTCCCTCTGTAATATACTCCGTGATCCCATGGTATCCTTTCCTAAGCTTCCCTAATGACCAATTATTTAAGCCATTAATAAAATTGGGATGTGGAGGATGCCAAGAGTGGAATAACTTAAGGGCTATCACCATAACTGAAGGCTCCACATGAACATCCAATACAGCATTGTAACGTAGCTCTGTGAGTGTACATGCTGACATTCCTACGTGTGACCAAGGGCTATCAGTTTCTTCAAGAAAGGTAAAGATTATCAGAAGCTACTATGCAATCTATTTCAAACAAATTAACTGTCCTATTCAAAGGACCACAGGCAGAACCTAAAATTGCAGGGGAAAAAGGAAGGTTCTGGAGTAGTTTCAAAACATTATGTCAAACTTTCTTTTCTCCATTCACTCTTTATTTTAAAGTATTTAACATTTCCCCAAAAATACTATCTAACAAGTCTACCAACAGATGTGTCTGAAACCTATTGTAACACATCTATGGATGTGTTTACTCTATTACTTAATGCAGAGCTACACTAAGTATCTTATATTTAATATGCTAAAGGAGGGCACATATTTGGAACTGTTTTTAAAAGCGAAAAAAAGGTATACTTATTTGATACTCTAAGATTTACACCAAAAACTAAAAAATTCTGTGTTCGACCTACAAAGTCACCGAACTAAACCAAGCATGTAAAAAAAGTTCTTTGTTTAGCGCCTGACAGACAACTTTGCCTCTGTGAGCAACTCCTTTAATCTTCAATTATTTGTCTAGAAAGTCAGTAATTCTTCCTTGGCAATTTTGTCTTCTTATTAATACACAAAATCATAGAATGGTTTGGGTTGGGAGGGACCTTGAAGATTATCTAGTTCTAACCCCATTGCTATGGCAGGGACACCTTCCACTTGATCAGGTTCCTCAAAGCCTCACCCAACCTGGCCTTGAACACCTCCAGGGATGGGGCGTCCACAATTTCTCTGGACAACCTGTTCCAGTGCCTCACCACCCTCACAGTAGAAAATTTCTTCCCAGTATCTAATCTAACTCAACTCTTTCAGCTTAAAACCTACACCCCTCATCATTTAATCAGAGATGCGTACAGCAGTGAGTGATACTAACAGCTTTAGGATAGCACTGTCTTCGCTTCGTAGAGCCTGGCCTTCCTGGAACACTGGTTTCTTCTTCATCATGTAAATCAAGCTCCTCCTCATATTTAACCGTTTCTTTACCAACTGGCATCAAATGATCATCGAGTTCACCTGAATATTATGAGAGTATAAAGAAATAGCATTATGAACATCAAATCTTGGTTCCTTCAGTAGATGTGACTGCTCTTGAAAATACCTGTTTTCAAAATACATTTACTATTGCAAGGCTCCAAAAGTGTAACTGAGGAAAGAGTGATAAAGGTTGAATTTTTGGTAAAAATACTTATTTAAAATAAAAATCTCTGAAATTTTAATGCAAAAAAATTAGTTGTGTAATGAAAATATCAAAGCAAAGTAAACTCTCTTGCCCATAAAAAACAACCAGCAACTGAAATACTCATTAAAAAAAAAAATCATTCATATGGAGTTATGCCAACAAAGATAGAACAGTTATATTTTTTTATCATTCTAAAAAGGGAATTACTGTTGCTGATTGTGCACTCTCAACACTGACTTAAGCCATCTCAGTGTTATTCTTGGATACATTTATTGGTAGGAATCCAGGAATCAGAAGGTTTAACTGAGAAAAAAAATATGCAAACCTAAGACCTACAATTTTTTTTTGCTTAAAAGATACATACATACTTCTTTACTTCATCAAAGCACCCATAACATGGAATTATCTTTAAAACATTCCACAATAAAGAATATGGTTCATTATACTTTATATATAGACATTATACTTTATATATAGACATTATATTATATATATAGACACAGGAGCTGAAATAATCCTGCAATATTCTATTTTTGGAACATGACTTATGATACAACAGAGACTACAATAAATTTAGGGCTGTGCATTTTATGTTTTAATTTGTTACAATTAATTTTAAAAAAACAAGTTATTTTTTGGCTGCAGGTTGTAGTCCCTGACCTACAACTTAAATCTTCTAGAGAACAAAACTCTCTTCCCCTTTAATAAGTATATTCAACGTCAAAATCTGTGTTTTGTATTAATGTTGCATTTGCTATTTAAGACAAACTATGTAAAATAACCAGATTGATTCTCCTGGAAAATTAAACTTTAGCTTACAAGATGTAAGCTAAATTAGTAAGTACATGATCATATGACAAAACAAGGCAAGAAAAAGGAAGCTATAGTAGATGGCTATAGCAGAAATGCATGTACATGTACATCATCTGTACCGTGTTCAATTTCTCAATTATAAAATATTCTTTACCAAACAGGTGTTGCTTTTCCAGTTCTTACCAATTTTGTGCAGTTTTTCACAGCAAATAAGAGCTACAACTCTCTCAGCCAGTCTTGCACAACTCATCGGAGGACCCTACAGACATTTAAATATTTTTTTTAAACTTCAGTTGATTAGCACATTACTTATCATGCATGTTACATGCAATTACTTTCATTTAACAAAAATGTACTAGACAAGCAAAGCTTTGTAAAAAAATTACATTGATGACAGTTTTGTGAAGATATTCAGGCTTATGTTGTTTTTCCAGAGAAGGCAAAATTACAAGTTTTTGAACTTAACGTACTGTTGATCAAAACCATTAAGTGATGTTTTCCTACAAATGACACATAAATGTGTGAAATAACAAGGTACTTTAAGCATATCTAAAGATTTTTGCTTTTGGAATAAACAGTAGCTGCTGAAAAATAGATTATAACAACCAGGATCTAAATACAGTTACAGAGAACAATACAGGAAAAGAAAAATCATGTGACTTTCACAAACTTCTAGAAATACTACAGGCACATCTATACCAACACATTCGCTTTTCCATGTTTTTCTCTCCCCAGATACCTACAACAATTGAAGCTCGAAGAGGTGAGTTGATTGGCAGGTAGAGAGTAGAGTAAAATGTATGATCAGGTAGTTCTCGGGTTTTACACTTGGGAGCTAGGTGTGTAAATGGATCACTCGGTAATCTAGCGCAGTACCTATGTCAACAAAACATTTTACAAATCATCAAAACCTGCAAACTGAAACCTGAACACATTTCAGTGGAATCTTGCCTTACCAGTGTAAACACTACACAGACAACTTCAGGCCATACTGAGCACTGCTGACCCATATTCAACTACCTGCCGAGCAGAAAACCTCCAGGTCCCTTAATAAAAACCTAGTCTCCAGCAAGTTGGTTGGTTCCAAGGTTGTAGTGATGCACAAGAGTACCCGATCTCAGGTACCAGCGTTTGCATTTGTCTTTGTTTGATCTCCTGAGTTTACTGCTGTCTTGTTCTTCCTATTTGTCATGGTTCCTCTCTGAATGGTAGCCATACCTTCACTGCACTCACGTCCTCCTCTCTCGACCTGATGTTAAACACAAATGTGTTGAAATAAACTGTACTGGACCCCCTAGGGGACCATGAGTAATGCTACACACAACCAGCTGCCAGTCAGCCTTAGAACTGTCTACCGTTACATCCTCTGAATCTGACTGTTTTGTGAGGTTTTATTTACCAGGCAGTTCATGGAAATGGTCTGCAACTCAAGAATTTGGCTACTATGATACTATAGCGATTGCAATTTACTCAAGTAAATGACATTCACTGCTTTTCCCCTGATTGTAAAGTCAATCACTTCATCGTACAGGAGAGACTACAAGGTTGGTCAGGCAAAACCAGCCCTCAGTCAAACTGCTGGCTGCTGCCAACCCCCTTTTTCTTTACGTGCCTGGGAACAGCTTCCATTAGACCACTATATTCCATTTGACTAAGGTAAAATTGACCAGTCTATAGTTTCCTGGATCTTCTTCCTTGTCCTAAGATTTACCTTTTCTTGTCAATGAAGATCTCTACTAATTGCCATGGACTTACAAAGACGATATTTAGCAAGCTCCCTTGAAAGCATACCATCTTGTCTTGGGGATTTGTATTATGCTTACTTTTAAACAAAGAATAGGTTGCTATTACAAATGTGGATGTTAGAACTGAAAGATTCGTTTATAGTTTTAACAACTCCCCCATCTTACTACCCATTTTGAAACTGAATGTTTTCAGGGCAGCTTTTAATTAATCAGGAATCAGTATAGCTAAATTTATTATCAGAGCTAGAACCTCCACAGGATAAAGAGACAAAATGCAAATTAACCCTTCATATCACTATCAACACTTTCTTGAGGAAAGAACACCCTGTCAAGATTCCTAAGAGGAAACGTCTACAATACCCCAGCCTATGCTTCCATATTGCAGATTCAGAAACTTTTTATTCAAAGACAAGGAGTAAAGAAATAAATGTGCTTCTTACCTATTTATGTGCCCAATAGCAGTGTTAATGGTGACTCTGGGACTGTTCTCATCTGGCCTCAACACATAGGGTGGAAATATATCATCATCATCAACAATGGGTTCAGTTTCAGTTTCATTGGTATCAACAGATTTTGAGCATTTGTTTCTGAGGATCTTAACATTTCAAGAACAGAACATGATGAGATATTTTCCCCTTAAAAAAACTCAATAAGTTTAATCAAACCAGGTACATTCCTTTGACATCATACCTTCTCAATTGCTTTGTATGTCTTAAGATCTTCTTCAAAACTTTTGATTTTGTCTGTATCTGCTAACATGATGTAATTGGAAATTGGTGCTCGAGCTCTTCCTTTTGACTGCACATAGGAACGGTATTCTGTGGGCAAATCAAAACGCACCACCAAGTTGCATTTTGGTATGTCAACACCCTCTTCTACAATACTAGTAGCAATAAGCAGGTTGGTCTCATGTGCTCGAAATTTTCTAAGAACCTGCAAAAGTAATAAAGACAAAGTTGATAGGTTAGTCTGAGACCTGTTTCCATCCTCAGATTCATGAAAAGCCAATAAAAACAAGGAGAGCACACCAAAAACTTACCTTAAATATGCAGATATAAAAATAATACAAAAACATATTTTCAGAAACACAGCAAGACTATTTATCAGAACAGGCACACTGCTAGGAATAAAATGTGGTATGTGGAATTACATGAATTCAAGAAGCTATTACAACCACTAGCAATGGACAGGATGCCATCCATTTATTTACAGTTTTTCAGCTATAGTACAGAAAAAAAAAATTTGCTTTCAAGACAGCATCTTTTCCAATGATTTCCGAGACTGAAACATCCTCAAGAAGGGAAGCACGTTCTAGAGATCGTACTTCTAATATTTATATGATTTGCCAAACAATACTAGGGAAAGGTTTGGGGGGAAGAATAGGACAACCTAGCTGGGTGTGAAGGAAAAATGCTTTCAAAATACTTCACACGCTTTAAGCAAGGTAAAAATCATGATATTTAAATGCAGAAAAATTAGATGGTTGGTGATCCGACTAGACACAAATATGATTTAATATGAAATTTTAATTTATGTAATGTGACATAGCAACGTCTCTAAACATTGGTTGTTCTTTTTTTTATTATGAAGAACATCTGTATCTCCAATAAGTATGCATATTTGATAAACCAGTGGTATTCCCTGAACTTCTAATAACTGTGCTCCAGACTCTGCCCATTGGTTTGTTTTGTTTTTAAAGGCACAAATACTAAAAGGAAAGCAAAATGTTCTGTTAGTTTCAAATATTTAAGTTACCTCTTCCTGTTTTCTGAATTCTACTTCCATCTGCTTGTTCCGAGGCTGGTTCTTGCCAATGCCATGTCCAGTTATAAAATTGCTACTGATATAAGCCAGTTCTGGATCTTGCTTGCCAGCTTCTTTTATCAACCTAAAAAATATTGCATGTGTTTTTAGAAGTCACACAACCCAGAAAATGGAAGATAATCTTTTGTTTGCAAAACCTACATGAAAAGAAAGAAATAAAAGTGTTGCAATCAAGCCACATTAAACCAGAAATGGATTAAAAACACTAGTTCCTTCGAAACCCCTGAAAGGCTAATACACAACAGACTGCATAGATACACAGCAGGAGTGTGCATGGATGGCATGCATTTCACACCTATCATGGCAAAATCAGCTATTTTTAAACCAATCCATTACTCTAAGGCTCTCTGTTGTTAAGGCATCCTACTCACAACTACTTTAGTTAATCTTATTTTCTGTAAATGATGACCGATTTCAACAAAAACACCTGTAACTGCTCACTCAAGAAAGCACTCTTCCTCAATATGGGGTGTTAATTTTTAGGTTAAATTATAGATTGTTATTCTCTCTAATATTAAAACATGTATTCTGTTCAGGTATACTAATGACAAAATTTTGACCTGTTTTCTAAAGAGCAGTGCTCAGCCTACACAGTGAGTCACTTAACCATCTTTGAAGTTAACCCAAAAATATGTACAATCACAGGATTGAATCCAATTCTTTAAAAGTGAAGTGAGGATCATCCATGCTCTCAGTTTACTCCTTCTTTGGACTACAGAAGCAGAGAAGGCTGGCTTTTGCAGTGCTTTCATTTTACAGACAACATAGAAGAGCGCTCATATAACTAATGTGCTAAATCTAGAACTGAGCATTCATGGATTTAAAAAATACCACACTGTAATGAAAGTAATTATGCTGTGGTGTCCCTAGTTGATCTGTTTTCTGCATGGACAGAATCTGGAATTTCCAACTGTAACAAGTTTTTGAGCAGCAGAACCAATAAAAATCAAAGGATCATATACCAAAAAAATTACATCCCTTGCGTATCTCACTATAGCCATCCCAGTACTGCTTTGCTCATAGCACATCCATCACACCCATTATCAGGTGCTCCTCATATCCAAAGGACAGTCTGCCTTTATATACCTCCAACAGTAATTCAAACCTTCTGCAATGACATCTTTGGCAGCTCTCCCTTATGTACAAGACGATTTTTATGCCAGTCCCCAGCTCTATGTCTATCACCTGCCCAGAAAGCTGCTGTCAAACCAGATGGAAAATGGCAAAGTTCTCACTGCCCCTTCTACCCCTGGAAAACTACTTAAGTCTCTTCCCCTTACGTGGTCACTATTTTAAACAAGATTTATAGGAACATAAAACACCTTGAAAACTTCCTTCCTTTGCAACTGTTAAAACTGGAATGGACAGGAAATAATAGGTAAGAGAATGAAGGAGTTAGAAATAGCTTGGTATCCTTAGAGAGACACACTAGAAGGATCCTCCTGTACTAAAATGCACATTTTTGTATCTACTCTAGGCTCAGACATACTAAGAAAGTATGGGTTAATAACTGGACAAAAAACTTAATTCTTTTTTTTTTTTAAGTTCTTTTTCCACATGGCATTTCTGTCAAGTCATACATAGCTTAGCTTGATTACCTACTAAGCATATCAAACATTCTTACTGTATCTCATTTACTATAGAGCTGGACAATTAAAAAATATCTGAATAAACATTTCACTGTGCACATCTTTGGGAAGCTCTTAAGAAACAATCAAGACTTCAGAATAGTGGTTAAAAAATATTATTAGTGGTAGGTAACTGGTGGTGTTTTTCAAATAGGTACCAAAACTCCTGCTTTCAGACTCCTTTCTAAGGCAGTGAAGATGCACCACAATGAAAATAGAAGCTGGGATTTAGAAATTTTTTTATCTTCTGAGAACTTATAGGAACCAGAATTCAACTGCATATACCAAATAAGACAGTAAGTAAATCACTTCATCAGTGTGTGTAATAATAATCAAAGAACAAACTAGGGTTCGCGTTTTTCTTCATTTTTTTTCTAACTTGTAGTGTTTACAATATGCACAGTGGCTGTTGCTACAGATCTCTAAAGAGGTCAGCTGTAATTTCTGCATCAAAGAAAGTTCCCTTTTCTACCTACCTTTTTCTCTCAGAAAGTACAACACTACCATGAATTTTGCCTTTCCTCAGTCATCAAGACCTATAGATTTCATCAGAAAGGACTCTAGTACCTAAATATTACCGTAATAAATATGAAAAAAATTATATTTCTGCTTTAACTTAATTCTGTTTAATGATCCATACCAGATTACTGGAAGCTCAAGTGGTTTTGATACAGTAATTCAAACGCTCATCACTTCCTTATTCAGGAGATAGTCTTTCCACCTGTATATACAGCATAAGTACAGCCACAGTCAGCAGAGGCCCTTGAGCCGAATCTACTCAAATGAAGTAAACCTAGAGCGAGGTTCTCCATTGAAGGCTTCCAGTCTTAATTCCCACAGCTCAGGTCTGCTGATCAGGTATTTTGAGATCAGGTGTGTAATATGAGGTAAAGGAGCATTTTGAGAGTCTGCTATCTAGCTTTCAAAGTGGATAAAAAGTTCCTATAGTTTTATTTCTGTCTGAAAATAACCTGTACCAAAGGTGCCTAAAGATTAAAAGGTAGAGGAATCTGGTTACCTATTTAGTTACCATATGCTGTCAGATTCAACAGCAGTTAAGATATAGTATAGTGCATAAATCAGTCTATAAGAACACACAGTGGAAAAAGTATAAATTAAGTATAATTTAAAACACATTCATAAGAGAGAAAAAAAATATTCACAATTCTGTTCACTCCCTGTAGGACAATGAAATACTCAGCTCAGCAAAAGTTTACAAGAATCTGTTAATGTTATTTCTTCAGGAGTTATTAATAGAACACGTCCATCTCACCCAATGGCTTAGTCTGCCACATACTGCATATTTATGTAAACATTTAAAAAATGCAAAACAGGCAAAGAAAAAAAATTAAGTGCACCAAAAAAATGACATAGGCAAGCCTGTAGATCGAAGAAAATATTATGCACTCAAACTATTAACTCGGGCAAAAACATAACAACAGAAGAGTCACATTCATAGATATCCAGAATGCAATAAACAAACTACACAGGGCATCTAGCACACTATCAAAAAAACCCCAAATCAAAATAGATGAATAAATCAGATGTCATTCATCGTTTGCAGCAACCAGCATTTAACAAATAAGTATTCTGTATAACCAACACGGATCGCATTCAGGAATAAGAACTGATAAGAAACGAGAGCATTGCAAAGTATATCTTGGCAAATATTCCAGGGTTCATATTTTTCTTGGTGAAGAACGTAAGAAAGTGCTTAGTGTTTGACTGAATAGGAGTTTTATAAACACCAACTGTTAAAGCAGCACCGGTAAATCTGAGGAGAGATTTGTGCAAGGGCAAATCTGATTTTCTGTGGACTTGGATCATATAATATTGTAATTTAGTAAGGTAATGGTAAATTTTCCAGAAGTATTGCATTCAGTAAGAGAAGTTTCCACCATCCATTCCAAATATAAATTTAAAGATTAAGACAAATCAGTATATGGCTATTTTACAGGTTAAGTACAGTATTTCACATTTTGACTTCTAAAGAAATCACATTACAAACCTGGGTCAAAAGAAGCCCTTGAGTACAATTTTGAAAGACCTGCTTTTCCCACCCACCTCAGATACACAGAGCCAGAGTTACTAGTCTTCTGTTATTCTTTATACAGATCCAGTATGATCTCTTAAAGCAACTTTATAAAACAAGAGTTCTGAAAATAAGACAATCTCCCTATGTATTTATAACATTACCATCTGTGTACTGGCAGTTAGTCTGGCTTTTTATCTTTTTTTTAAATGATTTTTTTTCTTGTTTCAAATAAAAAGCTTTACCTATTTAGAACAACTGCTGTGTATCTTCTTTCCACAAAAATAATTCCACATAATATATTAGTAAAGGGAGATGGGAAATTAGTCTCTGGCTTCTCTTTTTCCTCAATTTCTTCATCTTCATCATCATCTTCAGAATCACTCCAAGACACATAATTATCCTGATTCCTATTGTTATACCATTCAACACTTTCAAACTGCTGCCGTTCATATGGTTTGTATTTGCGCAAGATTTCAAGCAGCTTTATTACTTTTGGGGTTACAAATTTCAGGTCAAGTGAGGCAGGCGAGAAGTGTTCTTCACAGAGTGCATGTATTTTCCTTAGGAAAGTGTCTGTAAACAATAAAAATTTCCTGTGCAGCTCCTCTTGTTCATGTTTGATATACTTCTGTAGCTCTCTCACCATCATTCCAGCTACCTTATCTGCACACCAGGGTCCCAGAACCACCAACACAGCTCGACAGTCTGACAGTACCTACAAGAAATTAATTCAAATATCAGTTCAAAGAGTACATTCACAAACTACTCATTTAAGACTGGGATCTTGTTTCTCATATAGCAAAATCTTTGTAAGGATTATGACAACTGTTCTATTATAAAAGTATGTGGAAGTCTGCTTTTTTATTTAGATTACCTTGGGAACGCTGGTGTTTCTACAATTTCCCCTTCCTCCCTAAATGACTACAACTAAACTTTCAATTTTGTATATTTCTGAATCTCAAAAAAAACAATTTTAAAGAGTATTTTATAGTTTTGTGCAACTGTAATTTGAAATTTATCTTAAGATAATTATGCTAAAAAGCAGATTACTTCTTGAGGCAGCTACATAAACAAAGCAGAAATTATTATCCTTTATATTTAACATAACTAATACTGGGCATTTTTACTTTATTTGTTACTAATACTTGCCAGGGTTTCAAAAGTACCTAGCCAGAAAGTTGTACAGGGGCCTTAGAGTAATCTTAGCAAGTCTAGCCTCAAAAGAAAAAAGCAAGGCTTTGTATGCATGGGTGGAACAAGAAAAACGGTGCAAACTATACTCTACTCGGACTATGGCATAGGCACTTGAATACCATCAATATCTTATCTGATGGCATGTTGTTTCCTGCTCAAGAGTCAAGCAATAAACTAGGAATCCAGAAAGGGGGTACACTTACAATACTATTAAGATGACTCATTATATGGATGTACTATGACAGAACTATAACAGTCAGGATGATACAGTTTTCAGTCGCTGCTTTAATTTCTCTAATCAGGCTATCATCCTCCTTACAGTATCCCCTCTGAAGTCTGTTAGCTGTAAGACTTAAAGGCAAAGTTTATCAAAACCAATTGTAACTGCGCACAGAGGCTTGATGGTCTCCAGTGCCAAGATCAAAGGCACCTCAGGCTGAAAGCTGGTTTCTTCCTCTCACTATGGGTGCCTCCATCTTCTTAGAGAGCTACTGGATCAGAAAACAAGCACAGAGGGCTATGTGTTCTAGCAGTACAGCAGTTAATCCACTCTTCTGGCCTATGCAAATCCTGGGGATGAACACTGGCAGCATTCTTTACATATTTTAGCCTTTTACATTTTAAGTTTCACACAAAAGTAACTAGGACTTCCTTTCCCCACGCAGCAGTGTGGGCTGCCTTATGCATCATTCTTCCTTCTGGCCCAAATAATCTTCTTCTGGACAGCATCAGAGTGCTGGGTTTCTAAGAATGTTAATGGAAACCGGAATACTTTGGGCTGAAGAAACCTGACTCAGTACTGACTTCATGTTAAATAAGGACTTACATACCTATACAGTTGTACCTCAGGAGGCAGTTTCAAACCACGAAGCCCAAGAGGTAAAAAAAAGCCCCTGCATGTGATAAATCCCTGCTCTATACACTGTGCCTTCTGGACTCACTCTGCCATCTTGCATAACAGCACAGGGACAAACTCACAGAAAGGCAGGGTAAGGTTGAGGTTCGAATTCTATTCCAGCAAGGCGTAGATCTACGGCTGGAATTTTTGCCCAAATTCTTACTTTATTCATCTTTTAATATACCTGGGTACAGTTTTTCCAAATACTTCCTGAGGCATTATTTCTTCTTCTGTACTGAATTATTCAATGGTCACGGAAGATCATGAAGGTGTGTAAAGACCAACTACAATTCTTTCTTTGCCTTTAACATTTTGCCTGAAGATTGCCCATTTGCGTGCTTTGTGGCGCCAGCTTGCCTGTGGTGCCAGGTTCAGCAGAGGGGCAGTGCAGGAGTGGGTACTGCTCTCCCTGCTTGGTTGAGCTCGGGACCCGGAGCAGGCTGCCGCAGGGATAGGTAGGCTGCAGCAGCGGGGACTGCTCCACCCCTCACCTTCCTCCACCCACCGGACTGCCCAGGCCGGACCGTCCCAATAGACACATGGCAAGACCACCCCAACGCATGCTGATGGTGGTCAGACAGGCCTTATAAAAAGAACCCACAAGGAACCAAGCAGTGGCTCTCTCACTCCCATGCTCTCATGCTCTGTCTCAACCATCACTTCGATCAGACCAGTCTGGACCACTAGAAGAAGCCACTGCTGCAACGACCACATGTTCCTGAGAACCATTGCTGCCATGAATGTGGTGGTTTCTTTCCTTCCCCTTTTCTCTCTTTCTCTCCGTTTCCCTCCTGTTCCCTTATGGTGCACATGCCAGGTCGGATCCAAGTGGCCTGGGTTGTGTTCGGGGATCAGGTTGTGATCCAAACAGGTTGGGATTCATTTCTGTAACTTTGGGAAGTTGCACCCCCATGTCCTGGCTGTGCACCCCAGTATTTTGATCTGTTTACCAGCCCCCTCAGGCTGAGAAAACTAGTGGAGCTACCTTTAGCAGAGTTGAGCCACAAAGCAGCCAGTGGGCTTATTTCAGATGGCTCACAGAAAACACATGGGGATTTATCAGCTACTTTTCCACCCGGCAAATCTAGATACTGCCCAGGACAGCCTGTCCTGATGAGCCTCCCACATTTTGAGAGGCACCCCTTATTTTAAAAAATGACACTTAATCTGTATGCATTGGTAGCCACCAATGCCCATGTAAAGGAGAATAAGATAAATACACACTGGATTGTTCCTTCTTTTAAAATTGGTCCTATCTTGGACCAAGTTATCTTTTTCTTTCTTTTTATTAGGAAAAACTCAACCAAACCAGAAAAAAACTCAGTGATCAACCATGGAGCCACATGGACCAAGAACATGCCCTGACACGCCCTGCTAAAACCTCTGCTAATAAAGATGGACTAAGACAAAATCAACAGTTGTGGGAAAAAGTGTTTGATATGATTAACGTGGATACCTGTATTGCGATTTATTTAGTTAGATTTTGCCAGAACTGTTGATTTTGGTTTTGTGTTTAGTATGACTAATGTGGCTACTTTTCACTATACCTGTATTGAGATAGGCTGATTAACTGATTGGCTTATTTATTTATTGTCAGAATTGCTGATTTTGTGTTTGTATTCAACATGATTAAGGTGCCTACTTTCACTATACTATTTCACTATTAGAGATTTTGGGTTTCCCCAAGTTGAATATTTCTTTTCGTAAAGAAGTTGCACCTTTCTCCGTTAATATTCTCTGTTAATGCTATTATTACTCCTCAGGAAGAGAGATCTAGACCCACCGATCTCAACTGGGACCAAGAAAGTGATGGTCAAGGATACTCTTGAGGATGTCATCATCAGTGTTTTGTGAGTTCTGGCCTTGGGATCCAAAATTCTATCCTTTGGAGAAACCAGATTACTATGAGGCTTTATACATAACTCAAGTTTCCTAACGCTCTGGATTTAAGCCCCCTAAATTTATCTGAGCCAGTGGGATTTGGTTACAAAATTGAACTGTAAAATTTTTGGGAAAATAAGTGGCACCCCTAGGAGTGCTCCAAAATTATTATTGTTTGTGGGTTATGCATTAAGATTAGAGTTGTTTATTTACCATTGGTAATCTAAGGGATAGAAAATCAAGGATAAGAGCTATAGTTTTGACCCTATTTGCTAAAATGTTATACTCGTACTGGTTTGTTTGGATATTGTTATATTAATTCTGATCCCTGTATAATCACACACGCCATCCTGGTCGTCTGTTCCTTTTCTCTCTTTTCCCCATATTTCTTCCTCTATCAGGTGTATCCCGATGCCAAACTCCTCGAGTCTTTTGACTGAGCAAGTCATTAAAGGGCTAGGCGTGATTTAGCATCTCGTTGATCTAGGAAAATACTCTCTGTCTTTCAGGGGTGTCAAATTCTTGACTTCAGAAATAAGAACACACAACATCAGGGTGCAGAATTATTTTACTAACTCAAGCAAATTTGAGTACACGATTCTCAAACCAAATGAGCTTCTAATCAACAGTTGACTTTCAAGCTTTTCCCCAGTTATGGAAAGATCTGCACTGTAACAAGTACAAAAATCAGAAGTCTTTTTGCTTAAATACTCCAGGCTGGCTAGCTTAGAAAGTTTCAGTAATGTGATACACATGGCAAAGAAACAGTAGTATGATTTCTATTCCTTGGCTTTTTCACATAGCTTAATGTCCTTACCTGCTTAGAAATTAATGTAGAATCTCTTTCTTTTGAATGTACAGATATGTTGCAGTCATTTAGAAAAGTAAGTGCTTCATCCAACTCCTTTAATAATCTTCCGTACAAACCACTTTTGTCAGTATATGGTCCACAGTCTACAACAATCTCACATGGCTGAGAAGTATATCTTAAATGAAGGGAAAGATCAAGTTAAACGTAGTTTCTGAAAGTCAGAGCTATTTCAGCCTGATAAGGTTATACAGCAAATAACAGCAACATGGAGTCTGCTCAAGCATGTTTCTTTCCCCACACTGAATTAACAATGACGAGTAGTAACAGTTAAATACTCCAAAGTAAATACCCTCCACCACCCCAAACACTACATTAACCAATTCTAAAAAACTGTTCTATCTACTACATTTCCTAAAAGGAGGCTAACATCACTGTCTTCTTTTCAAATATTGGACAACTTAAGACAAAGTAATTTAAATTTATTTGACTAACATCTTTACTTTTGGTATTCTGAAGTATACTCTTCTGATACGCCAAACAAATACAAACCCGATAATGTAAATTCAGATTATATATAAACACTTCCACAAGTGAAGTAATTACTGTTCTTGAACGGCAGAGCTATGAGTGACAAATTCTTAAAAGTAAATGGTGCAACCAAGTCCAGAAAAATGCATTTCAAAAAAACATACCAACAAAACACCCGTTCCACGGAATAACTTTTGCCTTTGTCTGAAACTTAGTTCATACATCACAGTAAAGCTGGAGCAAGAAAACATGCTACATATGAATTATTTCACACTAATTGTCCTCTACAACAAATTACCACATTATCACCACCTTTATTTTTAAACCACATCCACAGGATTCTACGTTCTATAAGAACATAGAGGAAAACACTCACTTGCTCCACTACTTAAATATTGATTTTAATACTTTCTCATCTTCGTCTGTCTTTCATCATACTCTAAACCCAGGCTACTCATTAAAAAAAAAAAAAGAAAAAAAATCATGCAACTATACTGGCATTAAGAACGCTTTGTACTGTGGATGTTGCAACATTTTTCTAAATTAAATAGCAATACTATGGCATATACTAACATAAACCAGTTATTCTCTCAACATAAGACAGCTCATTTCACAAGTTCAGAAATGTGTTTTGGAATGTGAATTTCACAGGTTGGTGATATGCTAGGTTGTTGGTTTTGGTTTGGTTTTTTTTTTTTCAATTAGTTGCCTGGTTGGGATTTTTCATTTGTTCAGTTTGGGGGGATTTTTTTAGTTGTTTTGTTGGGTCTTTTTTGGTTTGTTTAATGGTTATTTTTTTTTTTTTTAACAGCTACAGAAAATATCAAGGCAAATTTGCCTTTCTCTACCATTAAGGTAAGAAGTCCAACACTGGTTACTCAAAAAGCAATTTAACATTCCCTCCCCATCCCAAACAGAAGAAAAGTCATCATATACACATAAACATTTCTAAAATTTAAAAGAGGAAATATTTCTACAAATTTATTCCTCTATCCAAAATAAATAAGCAAGCATCAATTTAACAGCCATAACCGTACAATATACCTGTCTAAGACCACCAAATCAGTTGCGGTTTCAGCATTGCTCTTTAAAATTTTCTCCAGTTTCTGGATCTTCTCCTCTAACTCAGCAGGATCACATTTCCCATTTAAAATGGAAGCTGTTAATCCCAAGATTCGAGGACATGATGGATAATCCTCACAGATCTGTGAGGTAAAAGAGAATAAAATACCTTACAACAGTTATTCTGCAAATCTACCATCAAGCTAGCAGACTGCAAACTTAGATGCTGAGTTTGAAACAAGCATTCCAACAGAAGGTTTTGGAAAAGGAATCAAGATATTTTCTATTCTATTGACTGGAGGTTTAAACTAGAAATTGAATAACATTTAACAGTAATCACCTTTAAATGCAAATACTTATATTGTGGAAAAACACAAAGAAATAAACAGCATTGCACAAAATATCCTTGCCACATCCACAACATATGCATCATTACAACTCCCACACCATGTAAAAAGTAAAGTATCATCTGAAATATAAAAAGACACATGCTCTGGGTTAAACTTTAAGAGAAATTTCGAAAAACACCTATTATACAGGTTTTCCATATTGTGTAAGCCAAATACCACACAGAGACAAGAACATCTCCAAAGAGCCCTACCATCTTTAGAAATCAGTACATTAAAAAATATAAAAATTGATTAGTACATCCCATTCCCAAACTCAAATATTTTATCAATGAATTTACAGAATTTTGCCGATTCCACAAATTTAGGCTCTATTCTCTGTTAATGCCACTTTTTTTTTTTTTAATCCCCACTGTAAAAGAAAAATAGAGTAATTACTACATATCCTGTAATTTCACTTAAGTCTTAATTCATTACAGTCCCAGAACATCCCAAATACAGTTCCACTGATATTTTTCCTTGGTAGCAAAAGCTGCATTAAGTGGTACCCACTTTTGCAGCCCTCCCATCTGGCTCCTCCTCCACAAACAAATATTAGAACAGTCATATAATGAAAACCCACCTTCATAATTTCACGGTACGGGTGATCCTGGATTGCAAGATGGCACTCATCAAACACCAGAAGATTAATATTAGATAGGGATAAATACTCATTTCTCAAAACAGCCAATGCAACATGACATGTCATAACCACAACCTAGATCAAAAGAAAAGTGTCGGTATAAGTAAAGCGCAAGCTTTAACCAAGCCTAATTTATGGTAGGCTCTGCTTATATTTATGATTTGTACTTAATACATTACCTGATGCTTAGAGAATTCCTGATTCCACTTCTCTTTTGTCCATGATTCAGTTATCTCTAGACTTGAATACTCTCCCACTTTAAGATCGGAATGTGTCCTGACAGCTGACACTTGTTGAGCAACTTGATTTGCTTAAGAAAAAATATTAAAAAAATCTCAATGACAAATATTTTTTCATACATTAAGTTTCAAGATATGTGTCATATTACTTAGTATCATATTCCATAACATGATCTTTCGCTTAGACTAATGTTAAAACAGGTGTACATGGCAACTGTCTCCATGTAAAACCACAGCAAAAATATAGATTGGTAACTAAACTGCACTTCAGATTCAATGCCTCAATCTTAAAGCAGGAAAGAGAAAATATCAGATGTAAACTGGTTGTATTAAATGGATTATAAGCAAAAGATAAAAGGTATCACGTTCTTTAATCAGTTTAGCATCTTTGCTGTTGAAGAGTTTATGCAAAGGTTCCTCCCAGCTTTGCTTTCACTCAACTTCTATTAAGGAATATTTCATGGAATATATTAGCAGCATGTTTAGGAACTTAGTACACATTTTCCTCTTACCCGAGTTGACCAAGAACACAGTTCTTTTTCCATTTTTGTTGAAATCTCCCCTGATCTGATAGGACAGCTCTTTAGTGAGTAGTACTGCAATAAAAGTCTTCCCTGAGCCAGTGTTTAAGCAGACTATTGTATTATGATCCAAAGCTGCTTCAAGCAGTTCGACCTAGGTTAAAAAATAACGTTCTTACTGGCAGCAATGCAGTGAAAAAGCTGACAAAAACATAACACATGATAAATAAACTATAGACAAGTCAGTAGTACCTCTAGAGATCTTTCCAGTTCTTTAGTTTACCTTCTAAATCCGAAATCCTTCAGTATCACAATTTGCTGCTATTTTAATAGCTTTTTAGCTATCTTTTTAATAAAGGATTAAGTAACTAGACATGTTATTTCAATGAAGAGGCTAGAGCTTTTAATACTAGCTATATATGTTAAATGAGACAAATAAGCAAGCACATTAGCTCAAAGTTATCTAAGCTTTCCACTAATACTAAGCAAATGCTAGCTTTCAGGCACCTCTACAGCGCAAAGGCAACTGAAGTTCTAGAACTCGGAAACAGTTTCCTTAACAAAAGAAAAAGAGTGCCCTGATAGGGTTTCTGACATTACTCAGAAGCTTTGACCAGTATGTGAACCAAAAATCAAAACGTACCATGCAGGAGGCAAAAGGTCAGAGGGGGAAGGAGACATGATTGTATGCATATAATCCAGACGCAGAGTGTAATGTTTACTACATTTGTCCCCAAAAGCATTTTGCAGAGGACAGAGAATACTCAGCTTAAAAGTTATCCTGCTTGATAGAGCAAAGTGAGATGAGAGAATTGGGGATGCTACAAATGTACAATACAGCTACGCTACAGAAAGAGACACAGTTAACTCCCAACACATGGAGTTGTGAGAGAGAAATGCCTAGACTGCCTGCAACACTGCACATTCTCCAGCTGCTCTGGTTCTTCTCCTATTAAGTTAATGGATTTAACTGTGCTTTTTTTCTGTCATTACTATATTAGTATTATCACTAGCACCTGATATTTTCTTGGCGTGTAAATGTTATCATGAATTGCTTCTTGTTGCCATGGTAGTCCAAAAAATGGACCCATTGGGGAGGAAGCAGGGGTCATGAGCTGCAGTCCTGCCATGCTGAGGGATTGCAAAGCAGGGCTTTTCATTCATTCATCCAGTGTTTCTTTACTTGCATTTTTGTTTCAGCACAGCCTACTACAAAAAGAAAAAGAAACAGTATTAGATATAGTCACAATATAAAGCAAGAAGAGAAAATTTATTCTAAGAACAGAACATTACTTGATTTTACTTGATCCTGCAAGTGCTAAATCTCACACTATTTTCAGTAGAAAACTTTAATTTGAAATACACAGGCACTTTTCCACTTAGAGATGTATGTTTACCAAAAGAATTCAAAAAGAGCTGTACTTCATGGAGCAAAGTTCATTATAGGCTTTTGGATTTACATACACACATTTCAGAATAAAGTTTCATTTATGCTTTGACAAAATCTCACTTAAAATATCTTTAGGAACTTGTTTTTTCTAAAAAACCACATTGTTTTAGCTTTACTCCAAGGAAGAAAAAGAATCCTTTCTTAGAGCATAGGCACAAATATCACATTTTCCATTTGTCTTTCCATCCATAAAGTCCCTATGACCAGTGTCGCGTTTTAACCCCAGCCAGCAACTAGGCACCACAGAGGTGCTCACTTACTCCCTCCAGTGGGATTAGGGAGAGAATTGGAAGAGTAAAAATTAGATAATCTGTGTGTTGAGATATCGTCAGTTTAATAGGTAAAGCAGAAGCTGCACATACACAAGCAAAGCAAAACAGGGAATTCATTCACCACTTCCCACTGGTGGACAGGTGTTCAGCTACCTCCAGGAAAGCAGGGCTCCATTACACCTAGCAGCTACTTGGGAAGATAAATGCCATTGCTCCAAATGTCCCTCCCCTTTCCTTCTCCATCCCACAGCTTTATATGCTGAGCCTGAAGCCATATAGTGTGGAGTATCCCTTTGGTCAGATGGGGTCAGCTGTCTCCCAGCTGTGTTCCCTCCCAACTTCTTGTGCCCCCCCCTTGCCTATTCACCAGTGGGGCTGTGTGAGAAGCAGAAAAGGCTTTGACTCAGTGTAAACGCTGCTTAGCAGTAACTAAAACATCTGTGTGCCACAAACACTAGTACCAGCACAAAGCCAAAACATAGCCCCATAACTAGCTGCTATGAAGAAAATTAACTCTACCCAGCCAAACCCAGCAAAACCCATTGAAGGTTTACATACACACAGGCAACAGGAACTTCAGACTAATCAGTGGGAAAAAAACAGTAACTACACAAGAACCTCAGTACTTTCAAGTCAACAGATTCTGATAAGGCTATCTGCTTATGAAATTGGCAGAAGTATTATAAATAACTGCTGATGACTCTTGTAAGGACTAACAAAGAAAGGGACTCTCATCAGGTTAACTACCAGTTTCTGGCAAGATATTCTAATTGATAAACAAGCTATTCACAACTTGATTTCAATTATAGACTGGAAAACACTTTCCTACTAAGCCTATGAAGTCCTCATCACTGGAGTTTTTTTAAAATGTTTGCTTTCTGTCAGGGATGATGAAGATAAAAAAAACAAAACAAACAAACAACCTCACACAAAACAATCAATTCTACCTTGCCCAGGAAAATGATTAAAACCTGATGATACAGGATAATATTACTTAAGTATAATAAAAACATAACACATCAAATCTAAGAAATTCTGAATATAAACCAAATACACACCCTATTCGACAAAATATTTCCAAAAGCTATTTTTCTTCAAAATTCTGGGATGTTCTATATTCATTTTAGTACCAACCTCAAAATAAGAAATGCATAAAATTGACAATGCTTTCAACTTTAACCATTCATTAGAAACACATGAGAAAAAGCTAATTATCATCTCATTGCATAGAGACATCCTTGCTTTTTTATATCGCAGATAATTTGGTTAAGTTTTCCAAATACACACTAGGGAAGAAAAAAAATGAAAGAAGTATAATTCGTTATGTAATAAAAAGTATAATGGTTATGAGAAATAACTGCTTTGAGACTGCTTTTGACTCCAAGTCTCACCTAAGTAACTTCATTTTCTGCACATTTTTCAGCAGTTTCTCTCTAGAAGTGATAGCACATGGCATTGGTATGCAGAAAGGCCAGTGCTAATACTTATTCCTATGGAGAACAAAGCAATCCTCAAAGCTGGCAAAAAAGGGATGCACCTGCAGGGCAGGGGCAGACAGGACAAGCGACTCCAAACTGACCAGAATATTCCACTCCATATACATCATGCTCTGTATAAAACTGAGAGATCACGAAGGTGTCTCTTCTGCAGTTGCTGATGTCCAGCGAGGACTTCATCTGCCTGGTTGCTCCAGATCCCGGATCCATATGTTGCTGCATCCAGTTCCCAAGTCCATCTCATTCCTAGCCGCTGACCCATCCCCTCATGCCTGCTCTACAGTATTTGTGATGACATATAGTCATCGAGGGGTGGATGTGCAATCTCATATATTTCATACATTTACTACTTTCTAATTATTTTTATCATCATTATTATTATCATTTCATTAAAACTGTAGTTTTTATTTCCAACCCATGAATCTTTTTACTCTCATTTTCCTTTCCCCTTTACAGTGGGGGCACATGGAGGACTGGGAGTCCAGCTGCATGGTTTTAGCTGCTGAAATTGGCCAGGCTGGGGCTAAACCATGACACATACATACGTCCTTTGCTACATGCTTCATGACAGTGATACTAGGTCAACCACTCCACTGCAAGAAGCAAGAGCATTTTTATGCCTACTTATGTATGGTTCCAGCTTGATCTGGAAGAGCTGTGAAACAAAATACAGACTAAATTGCAATTTTGGTTTCTGTTTACCTTGATGAAAGACCTGCCCTAAAGCCTAAACGTCTGAGATCAAAAGCCATTCTCAGAAAAACCTCTGAAGTGCAAAGGAAGACACTCACGCACATTCGAAAATTGAAAAGTAAGCACAAGCAAAATGTTGCCTGCTACTGCTAACCACACCATTTTTACCCTGCCATCTGACCAAAAAAAAAAAAAACCAAGGCATAATTTAGTTGTGACAAACTGCATGAATAACTAGCAAAATAACAGAGTTCCATTTGCATTAGGCAGAACACAGTTGAAATAGCTTAAATCCTGTCCAATCGTATGCTAATTCAGGTAAAAAGATGTACCTCTCCTCCCTAAACCATCAATGCTACTTCCTGCTGTGCTATTTTGCTAGTTCTGGCCTTCACTGGCATTATTTGTATTGGAAATACACAAGATCTGACAAGATCAATGTCAATGTTATTAAGGGAGTAAGCCAGAATAATGAAGCAATTGTATCACTCTAAGTCTCTATTTTGACAGCAAGGAAAAAATATCAAGTTCTTCAATAAAAAAAACAAATAAGAAAGAAAAAAAACCACATCTATTTGAAAAACAGGTTTTAAATAGAAAACATTTGAGGTGTATGTACAAGTGTTCAGAATTTATGGACAGAATTCAACTAAACTTAGCTAACTGGAACTAGCTAGTAGAGAAACAGGAAAAAAAAAACCCCAAACTAGTCCTGCTCAGCCACTCTGAATAACAGTGATACCTGTTGAGATGCTGCACCTTTATCCACTGCATTATTTTGAAAATTGACAAAACAAGAAGCTGTAAGAACTTCCTGAGGCTGAATATGGGGAAAGAAACACAGGAAATAAGTCTTACTTCCTGTGGCTTTAGGCTAGGTTACAGAAGCTAGACAAAGCAGTGCAGTGCCCAAGCTTATCTTTTCTACTAAAACAATATTGAAAGGTCCAGTTTTACGGCCATCAATCTTGAGTTTTAAGAACAAAATCCACAACTGGATGTCCTTACTTTAATGAACATTTATGTGAACAGTGAATCATAGAAACGTTTGGTTGGATAAGACCTTTGAGACCAAGTCCAACCATACCCATCCACCACTAAACCATAAACTGCCTACCTAAAACTCACCCCTTGTTCCACCATTTAAAGAACTTTATTTCAGAAGGGCATGAGTTTGGGCATGAACCGCCAACAACATTTAATAACAGTTTCTTCAAATCTACAATAATTCTGAAACTGCAGTGTAGGTTTTTCAGTCACAGGACTATATCTCTTGGCAAACAAAAGAAAAAAACAAAACCAAGGTTTCCTGCATTACAGAATACAAGCCAAACCAAGTCAGGCAGTCCTCCGGAATAAGACATTCTGGATCTCTTCCTGTTCCAAGGACTATTAAAAACATTTATGGAATGACACTTTGAAGTAAACAGAAGAGACTAGAGCCCTGGGGACGCATCTTTTAAAGTCTGTATCACTGTTTGCACGCTTAGTACGTGCTACATTCATACCAAGTTAATGCAAAACTACAACTATTCCTATTAACAACAACAAAAAATATTACTGCCATATACAATGCATCTCATCTGCTTTCTTCTCTAACACTGACTTGTAAATTTGTAACTGATATAGTCCTTGCGATACAAAAACTTCTAACGCTGTAGGTTTTTTTTCCTTGCTCAGGAATGTCTAATTTATTCTCTAAAAACATTCTCAGCATGAGCCAAAAAAAGTTACAAAAAAAAGAGGGAGGAAAAAAAATTCCACTTACTCCAAAAGTAAATAAAGCACAATATTAAAAAAAAATAAAATGGAATCTTGTTTCTTGAATATTCTCTTATACAGACAATTAACGAGTCCAAATATCACATTCTTTATACTAAATTTTACGTCTGAATGTTACATGAAACATTTACTTGCTGAGAGATCTAACACAGAAAATTCTTACTTGAGTAACAGAGGAACCAATAATAAGAAAACTGTACAATATTACAAATATAAAATATGGTGTAGAAAATTAATGTGTTAATTTACAAAACATAAAATATTCACTGAGGACGTTCCACACCAACTACTGCAGAACACTGCAGTGAAGTGACTTCTACTTACACTATAAGCATTCAGTGCCAAAAATTGGTTTTGCCCAAGTGAATGTCAACACACAAGATTGCTACATTGTCTGGTTTCTAAACATGCTTTTAAAAAGATACTTTTTAAAAGGATTTGACTTTTCCTGTGATAGTCTGAAAGCATCACAACAGCATATTTTGTGAATATTACTCCTATAATTTCAGATATCTTAGACTTAAAACAAACAAACAAAAAAATAGTCCAAAACTCAAGCATCTCAGAAACAAGTCAAAAAGTTTAATTTTCATGGCAAAAGGTTTTTTCTCCTCCTTCATTTAGCAGCCAATATTTAAGATACTTTAAGCAGCGAGATTTCTGCTCCCAACTCAAAATTCAAAGTTTCTAAGTGACGTAATTCAGCCCAGGTCTAAAGTAAGGAAACATTGACAATATTATTCAATAAGATGAAGCAGAAATTTTATATATGATGATACCTTTAAAATACAATACAGCTGTACAAGATACCCCTTATCTGTTTTCCTTCAATGAACTTCACCGCATACACTGCCTAACAGCAATTCTTACAATTAGTCAATATGATTAAAGGGGGGGGAACCCTTATTTAAGATCTGTTCCCTTTCAAAAAGGACAAACAGAACGCATAAATGCTTACAAAGCTCAACTGTAACCATTCCTATATGACCCAGCTTCCCTGGCATAATCATATTGATTGTGAATGTTCATCTTGAACTGGAAGAATTTTTAATGTTTTTTTTTTTCTGATACAGAACCAGTCTAACAGCACAAACAGAATGTTGACTTCTAATAGCATACCAAGACATACCAAAGCAGCAAGGACTGCTTTCTGTGGTTCAGAAAAGTTTCATTAAAGAGCTTATTAAATGACGATTACACCAAGGCTCTGCATTTGAATAAACTGCTTCTGAAACATTTCTACAGGCAATACAGTATAGTTAAAGCTGGAATTTCTGGCAGATTCCTCCTAAATATCTATTATATAGGAGTGAAATGGAGTACAACGTGACACTTAACGGACTCAGAAAAACACACCACCTCTTTAAGTCCTTCATCAAGTGTTCAGTCACCAGCGCGACCAAATCTGGATTTGAGGCAAAAGCCTAACAGACACTTGCTGTTGCAATTATTCTAGCTCTGTCAAAGTCCACACCACACAGATCACTTAAAAGTTGTGCTGGAGTACATTGTAGCAGTCTCTAAAGCAAAAGGATTATACCACTATATAATCAGCATAACATATATGTGCTGTAGAACATTTACCACTACAGAAATACAATGTCAAAACAAAACCCAGTTTTCTAGCATATCTATAGTGGCACCAGTATTTGAGGCATTCAGAATAAAAGGTTAGAAAAAGGAATGTTTCTCCTTTAACAAATACAGACATGTAGCCAGATTCTGGAACAAACTGTTTCACTTTTTAAAACAATGTGTATAAAGCCCTGCCAGACAGTCCTAACTGGGTAGTTGCTTAATCAGTGGTGCAGAACTGATGCTAAGCAGATTCCTCTTCTTTTAAGACCTCCTTAACACACAGGACAAAACATGATAAAACATGAAGCATATGACACTTAAGATGCAAGGCAAGGTGATGACCAGTGAAAAAAGTTCAGCTTCTGTTTTCATTATGTTATCAAACTACATACCAATTTTTCTTCTACACAGTTTTAATTGCACAGCCTCTCCTCTTGTTTTTGCTGGACTCGTAGTTCAAACTGAAGCATGCTATTGAAACTAAAGCCTTGACGACTTACCTGCTGTTTACCCTCCCCACCATTTACTTTATATCTTCTATTTGAAAAAACATGTAAATTCAATTCCAATTCCAACCATTCATATCTCCCCTCTTCCCACTTTTTTTTTTAAAAAAACTGACTGCATTCCACCAACACAACCACATTTGAATATAAAATCCACAAGAAATATTTAAACACACACACAACCCCTTTTAAAAAATGAACAGTTTCTAATCTCCAGCTTCATAAGAAATATCAAAGCACGTGTTCATAACAACAATTTTGTTTTTTTAATCTATGCCGTTGCTGCATTTAACCCTCTATGGATAAAATAAAAAGAAATTTTATTATTCTTTCCAAAGAAATTCAGAGTAAATTTCTAGAACCTTACACAGAAAGTTACTTCACTCCATGTTCCTGAAGAAGCTTTAAATACAGAATAGGATAATATGGTGAAGTAATACACAAAAACCTGCTTCTTCCATACTACAAAGTATAGTCTTACCGTTTTAATTTCCGCAGTCTCTGAGTTTATGCTTCCCAAACTGCATCTTGACATCATGATATCAGCTTGTAGATTAATCACATAATTTGCAAGCTTCAGCTCTTAAAAACAACAACAATGAACTATAAAAATGGTTTGAAAAGGGAACTACAACAACATAGTTAATGCAGTTGCTTATAAAGCTTTAAATGCATCAACCCTACACTATAACTAAAATTCAGAAACTGAACTAAAGTCTATCCTGAAGATGAATTATTTTAATTTATTATTAGAAGCAAAAATTTAAGAGTTATTTAAAAGCTAATCTTTGGTAGTTTAAATGTTCAAGTAAAGTGTACTTCCCTACTCCTGCTTAAAAGGTTACAATGATCAACGTCAATAATTGGTTCATGTGAGAAATACAGTAGTAGTATAATAGACTATATTCTATATTGTAGTATGCTTTACATAATTTTACTGTGTTCTGTATAATTGTACCACTTTTTCACGCAGAAGTATTTTCATTTCACAAGTTAAATGTAAAAAAAAAATCAGAACTGAAACTTACTATTTGAAGCCACAAATAATACAGTATACTCACAATAAAGCAACAACCACTTAAGTACATTAACACATGCTTTATAATAAAAGTAAAAATATTGCACTATTGAGATGGTGATTCGAATAAAAATACATTCAGCTACACAAGCAGAATTAGGAAAGTCATTAATAACACAGAATTTCATAGCTATATTAATCATTCTATAAAACTAGAACTTGCAACAAAGATACTGCACTAAGCAGATCTACAATGTTTTCAAAGCTCTAAACCAGACAATTTACACAATACATACACCTGAAATATGTCTCCCCAAACCTAAAAAAAGATTCTGAAGTAAATTTTTTTTAAATCAGTACTGAAAACTTAAATGCAAAATGGACCTTGATGAAAATTTCTACTCCAATCAGTTCCATAAAGTTAACAAGGACACTCCCAAGATTACTTCAGTATGTTCATTTTTACCTCAAATGCTGATGCTGAGCTTTTCCAGAGTCTCCAAGCCTGTAATTTTGTTTCACCCTAGGTAACCTAAAAGGCAATATAAAAAGAGAGCATTTTAACATGAACTGCCATAAAAATCAATTGTGCCATGTGGTAGTCTGCTTTCATGCATTTTAATATTTAGCTCTGTAGCAACAGCACATGGTCCTTCAAAATCTAATTATCATCTGTCTCTTTTTGGCTACGGATACAGACAGTCAGTGTCTGAAAGATCTGCCTTAGAGTCCTCAGGAGATATTTGCATATTTTGTTTTATCTGCTAAAGTAATTGCTAGCTGAGTCCAACTAGATTTACAGCTTTGCTCCCTCCACGCATGTTTCACCTAATACAGTAATGAAATATTGAAGAAACTTATCATTCAACACATTTTAAAAAATACCTTAAAGATACTTTGAGAAAACAATATAAACAGTTACTGCTTTGTTTACAACAAGAATATGTAGGAAGTGCAACACAGAAAATCTGATGAGCACTGCATTCACGTACAAAACAGACCTACAAAAAATTTATTCCCAAGGCTACTTCTTAAATTCATTTGTACCATATACACATCTTTTTGCTCTGCACAGAATACAGCAAACTGCTGGTAAGATGCAGCAACCAGAACATAAATTTATTATAACACGTTCCCGATATGTCTAGATTATTCATTTATTCACTGCCTCTAACACATAAGCCAGAAAATATTCCATTGAATCAGAAAATAGCCTAAGAGAAAACTGTCACATCTCCAGTAAAAATACAGAAATATACTCCACATTTGTAAGAAATGCATAAAGGGATAATATAGCATTTAGTTACTCCACCACGTAACAAACATGAACAGAAAAAATAAGGTTCTACAGATCAGCAGTTACGATCTGGGAGAACCAAAAAAAAAAAGGGTATTTAGTTCTCCACCAACCCCAACAATTTCCTTTGGCACATCAAAGCACTAAGCCAGAAGAGTGCAGCTTTAATCGATTGGCAGACATCAATTACACAAGGCTCTTTTAAGGCTGAAAACAACATAAAACCAGACAGGCCACATTCCTGAGATGCAGTCAAGTTCTAGTAAAAAACAGTGAGCTTATATCACATTAGCATCTAAATGGTGTTGGTGCACCCTCTTAGACAAAAGCCTAGTAGCGGTAGACGGCCAATTCTTCCCGTCAGCAGGCCAAAGGCATCTGCAGCTTGCGAAGGATCCCACCCAGACAATGGACACAGCTAGGGGCTACTACAGCGAATAATTCGTGCTGGAGGGATTGGTTATGTTAACTATAACATTGGAGCCCAATCTGATACGATTTTTTTTTACCACATTAAAAAAAATTATACATATCTCATTTTACAGTGAGTAGGAATCTTGTTGAAAGAAAGCAAAAGAGACAAAAAGATAAAATAATTACATTGTCATTGCCGAAAATTAGACTTCTAGAATGTTTTCTATTGAAAAGCAACAATTTTTTTTTTTTTTTTAAAAAAGGAAGTTTCTATTAAGAGTTCAACATTCACATATTTCACCCGAAGACAGAGGGTGAGAGTTCCAAGATAACTAATCAGCCATTTGGAGTGCCCAACTAGACACATCACAAAACCATCAAATACTCAAAGGATAACGCAGTTGCAATTAAAAAAAAAAAATAAAAATCAGCTCCTATAAAGACATCAAGAGAAGCATCCAAGAAGCGACACCAGTTGCCTCTGGAGATCTCCAGTGCTCTAGGAACCCGGAAGTGACCACTAGTTACTTCTGCAAATCTCAGCCAACATCTTCAAGTCTCTCAGCTATTTGCCAGTCAGCCAAAACCCAAGATACAAAATCCAAACAGGTCAGAGTAAACAGATAAATATATCAACAGGTTTTACTTTTATTTTCTGGGTTTGTAATTCAGTATTTGAAAATAATCATGTTAATATGATACCTAGTTATTGCTGCTAAAAAATGATGGACAGAAAAAAGATTGAAATTTTAGAAGACCTATTTGCATGCTACAGGCAACAGCTGAATCTGAAACACAGGCTATCAACATTCCTGCTCATCAACATCATTTACAATTTGAAATCAAACTATTCCCTTCATCCCAAAACGATGTTAATATTTAATTAAACCATTATTCAAACTGTTAACAACTTGCAAATTATCTTGCACAATCTATGCAACTGCACTTAAACTCACAATAGAGCTGTGAAGTGAATTAATTTAACACAAGTAAAAATTAATTCCAGCGTGAATCAAAGTTGTGCAGCATCAGAGGGGTAAAGTAAGAACTACCACTGTGTCTGGGAGGAAACAAGTCCATCTGGGCTGGTATCCTGTCTCTGTAATTACGGCTGGTCACAGATGCTGGGGAGGAGGGGGTGTGCAGGGGTGACTAAACAGAACTCATCTTTCTCTTCCATGTATTATTCCAGCAACCTTATAGTTCAAATATTTATCTTTGGCTTATTATGGTACATACAATAAAGTTAGTTAGCAAACAGTACAAAACTCCCTACCACTTCAGATTAACTCCGAAACAAAATACTCTTAGCATCCAATGAATTAAGTCTTCTCCATGAAAGTCCAGGAAAAAAGGTTACATTCAGGACTCATCTCAGTAAAAAATCTGAGCTGTATGAACACTATGAAACACATTTAATAGATTTAACAGCAACTGGAATTAAATTATTCCATGTAATAGTTCATTAATTTTTTTCCAAGCTCCTGCTTGAAAACTAACCCACAGAAAAATCACAATTAAGTTTACAGATCCTAATTTATGTAGGTAACTGTACTAGTATTATATCAATATCTCAAGAAGGGGTAGTTTACCGTATCTGTGAAATTATTTATGATTTGGTCTTTTACTTGGGTACCAAATTATTTACTTGGGATCTAGTTTATTTAAAGATTATGTTCAACAGGAAGGCAATTAAGCAGACATTAGGGCAAGGATTTCTCTCTTGCCCAATCTTGGGGTAAATTGTGAGGCAACAGTTCTGAAACACTAATTATTCTTGCTTATAAGTAAAAGCAGCAGCTGCCCTCTGAAAGCAACCCCATGTGGGGATTTCAATCCCATATATACATAAACATAAATCCTTTCTCTCCACACTGCAAAAAGTGAAATGCCCCAGAACATCGGTGTTTTGATAGTTTTCTGTTATCTCTGTGCCAAAATTACTGAGTCTTCCATCACAAAAGGCTTTCCATGAAGTCATTAATTGTGTGATGTGAGACCTGCAGATATTTGGGGTTTAAGTCACCCTCTAGAATTTCTACCAAGTCTCAAATGAGAATTCAAAAAGTTGGCCATGATACCAATTTATGTATCACCCAAGAAACAGTGTACAAACAATTGGCTTATTTTTAAAAAAGAACATATTTATTATTAACAGTGCATCAAACTCATCCTAATGCAATCTTATAATATGGAAATATTACATTATGTATTGGTTAGCATATTATTTACACCAGTACATTTTGGGTTTTGTAGGTTTTAATCAGTGTTTCTAAAAAAGGTTTCTCACCAGTTACACATCTGCACATGTTCTTTCCCTGCAAAAATTTGTGGGCATACTACTGGAATTTTCCTTCATGTGAAGGTGGGATGAAGTCAATACTAAGTTCACAAAAACAGGTAGTATAAAGTGACTTATTTTTGCTCCCAAATTCAGAAGACATTCAAATCTGCTCAGACACCATAGAATCTAATCTCTGGAGAGATAACAAGGGGAGCAGGGGGTGAGGGTGTGAGTGGAACCGACCTCAAAACAAATTGCTTCTTTCAATTCACTGAAGAAAGCTGAATCACAGGTAAAACATTTCCATAACCTACCAATTTCTTTTTGGAATATGTGAGAATGCCTAAAGGTGTGATTCAATCAGTTGCAAACTGCATTTTCAGAACAGAACAAAAATATACTAGTTTCAGTAAAGCCTCTTTTCTAAAAATATCACTAATGATTTTGCTTTACTAGAATTACCAGCTCCACAGCACTGGTTTTTGAATAATAGGAGTGTCAAAATATAGGAAATATGAAGCAAAATAAAGAATTCTATCTTATTTTTACCACAGCAGTTGTAGTTTGCACAGAAGTTATCAAACCACCTACTATTATGCCTAATGTCAGAAGTATGCCTGTACCGGAAGTATAATAGCAGACATTTTATAGGTTACTTGATGGCAGCAACATTAAAAATCCAACATCAATCAATCATCAGCAGAAACCCTGAAATGTTTCACTATTTCATTAGTTTTGAGCTTTCAGAAAAAACGCAGCCAAATTCTATGAGGTTTGCCTGACAGCTGCATCAGCCTGGACTATCACCATTTTGAATCTGCAAAAGCAGAGATTCACACATGATCTTTTGGAATAATCACCACACCATTCTTCCAATCTGGGTTAATTTGAAAAAATCCAGTGTATGACATATTATACCTCTTTCCAGGGTATACACATTGCACAACATTCCTTGGCACCTCTTTGTGGGCAGCTCTGCAAATACTTCAATACCTTCCCTTAGTGACTGAGTACTGGATTAGGAGTACTTTCTTGCCCTGTAGTACTTACCGTACTTTCCCTTTCTAAAAGAACTTCATTGCTTTAGTTCATTAGTCTCAGGCCAGGTTGGATGGGACCTTGGGCAGCCTGATCTAGTGGGATGTCCCTACCAGTGGCAGGGGGGTTGGAACTAGATGATCTTTAAGGTCCCTTCCAACACAAACTATTCTATGACTTATCTTCGCAGTACCCCGCAGATGATTAGTACTAACAGGCCAGATTGACTGAATATGTATTTCTCCAAAGGTCAATCAAATCCAGACCCTCTGAAGGCATCCACGAAGTAGCACAGAAGAGGATGGGGAGCAGAGTAGCTGTAGTGAATATGTAATCGTTTAGGTAGGATCACAAGAATAATGGCCAGCGTTTAAATGACAAAGAAAACAATCTAGCTACTAGGGACTAAAAGGAAAGAAACAAGTTTCTATAAGCAAACCAAGAAAACAAGAAAGCAACAAAAGTCCTGGAAAAGCAGAGAAACTTCTGCCTAAAACAAACAACTTTACTGTGTCTTAAGATAGCAAATAATTATGTTTAAAAGCAGGACAATAATCAAGCATTCTAAAGTAAATTACTCCTCCATAACATGCCAATACAGAAAGTTTGATTAAATTGAAGGCATTAACACCCCTCAATTTAATCTTAATTCATATTGAGAAACCTTAGAGAAACCTTAGATATAAGGTTTCTCATATAACTGAGCATTCTAGCAGTTAGAAGCCAATTTTGGTTTTGTAGTCTTCCTTAGAAACAAGTGCTTCCATATTGATATTATTTAATTTGACTTGCAACTATGAAATACAGGTATCTGATTAATTAGCAGTGTAGTGTCACAGCATTGCTAACATTCAAGTAATTATATAATTCAACTTATTCAATTATATAATTCAACTTATTAATTGGTATATTCCATTATGTAGAACAATTTCCCCCATGCCTATTATGCATAACAATGTGTTTGGAAATAACTTACAGCTCAATGCAAATATATTTTAAAGTTATAATAAATAAACTTTATATTATGCAAAGTAAATATGTAAATACCCCTGGCTTTCAATTTCTTTGACTAATCATGCTTTTACCGGCTATAGTTAATGAGCTGACTTAGTTGAGTAGGCATAAACAGATGCTCTAAGATGCCTAAAGAGGCAGATAATGGATTGGTATGACTTTCAGAATGATTTAAGCAGATTACACGCCTAACTTTTGGTGGAGATTTGAAAGACACTCCACTTCTTCCTCAGGACTGCTTTCTCAACCCTAACAAGAGGGATTGTCTATCTTCTCTCTAGTTAACACATTAGTTAAAACACCATTCTGGCACAACACAAATAGAAAGTGGTACTCTTTGGAAAAAACGCGAAGTTAGTTCCTGCCATTTCAAGGACTGAATAGACAGATACTTACTGAAGGTAGGGCACAATTTTGACACTCAAACTTTCTTTTTCTCATTTGAAAATGGTTATACTCAACTTAAAATTCAAGCTACTTCAGTATCTTTCAAACACATACTAAAACTAACTGGTGAAAAAAACACAACCCCAAACCAAAACCTCAGGCTATAAGTCTAGAAATTTAAGATTTCCAATATAAGAATAGTTTCAAAATGAAATTTTAAAGGTATATTATTTTCAAAACTTTGACTTCACTGCACAGACAAGAGCTTAGAGGAACTGAGACTAATGAACTAAGGCAATGAAGTTCATTTAAAAAGGAAAAGCGCGTTAAGTACTTACAGGCAAGCTGTCACTGAGAAGAGTGACCTTATTCCTTTTCTAGTAGGATTAAACAAAGAGCATATGCAGCTGTTTAACATACCATAAATTCACGAGATTGGTATTTCATTTTAGCTCTCTCATGTATGCTCAAAAATCTGTCTGGTTGTGCAAGCTTTTATAAAATAATCACAGAATAAATATGATACCTCTGGAGTAGACAAGATACAGGAAATTCACTTTGTATTTTGTCACTTTTCTTTCATTTTCACACAGCAGCAAGACAAAACGCTGGACAATAAGGCTCCTAGATCACAGCTTAACACACATTTAACATGGCACTGCTATGCATACAAGAACATAACTTTTCAACCAACAAGTTGTCTCCAACCCCCTCTTATGCTAGCACAACTGTTTTCAGGTAATCTGTAACCACCTCTAGAAACAAAACATAACAGAACAAAGAATTACACAGAATAAAACTTTTATTAGATTAATTGGGCTCCTTAATCGACTCCACCATGCAACTTCAGAAACATTTGGATCAATAAAGCTTCACAATAAATTCCACTAGCTGTGGACACACAAATATTTTCCTTAAAGGCAGAAATTCCATCTAAAATGCACATCAAACTACAGCCCAAGATACAGCCTATGCATCTCAGATGCCTAACAGGAAAAAGGATTTACTCTTTTGAGTGGTGCCTCCATGATCACATATCCCCTAATTAGAATGCAAACTTTTAAAGAATATGAATATTCTGTTAAATTTTTCTGCTTTTGTCTTTTTAATTAATCCTCTAGAGACCATCATAGCATCATTTACAAATAATTCTGCATTAAGTACTGGTTACTATTTCATATGAAAATCATACAATTGATATTCTTAAGTAAGTAAGTATTCTTAAGAAGTATACCTATAAATTAAAACTTGTAAATATTTTTTATCCCACAAACCCAATGAGATACAAAAATTTAGCCCACACTTTAAGTGCTGAACTCCTAACACTGAAAGGCATATTGTTTACATTTTGGATACTCTTGCTCAAAGATTTAATGTTTCTTAACCATACTACTACCATTCGATTACATGTTTTAACAAAAAAACACAGTCAATTTTCACCATAAAACCAAGCTTAGTCTATTGGAAAAAAACAATGGTCTGGAAAATTTGCATAGCTTAACCCCACCCTCAGTTCTCCTCTGAAAGCAAATTTATGGGGTGAGGAGAAAACCTCACTCAAGCTAGGGAAAAAAGAAAAATCGGGAAGTTTTCCTGATTTACCAAGGTGACTTGCTTCTCTCAACTAGTCCAACTTCTCGCTTTTGAACTTCCAACACAGTAATTTAAAGGCCTCTTCTGTGGATAGCACAGGGTCCTAAGGCTTTGATTTCAAATTAAGGATTACAAATCTGTACTATGTTGGAGGTAAACAAACTAGGGAGTTGCTTGTTTGGATTTGGGTTGAGTTTTATTTCTGTGTAGTTTTTCAGGCCTTTGGGAGGTGGTTGTCGTTTGGCGTTTTTTTAATCAGGACAACGATTTGCCTCTCCCTCATGGAAGCCTAACCACTTCGCTTTTAAGAGCTTTCAAAACCAATCACAGTAGGCCTGCAAACTTGAACACACAATTACCAAAAAACCCACTCTATCACTTTCAGAAGAAAAGAAAAACTGCATAGAGGAAAACATTCATTTTTTAGGTTATTAGGCTTTGATTTTTATTTGATTATATTGCCATCTTAGAATACATAATTACTGCACTTGAGGAAAAATGGAAAATATGTCCTAAAATTTAAAGCAGTTTCTTGCACAGCTCTTTAATTATGGAGTTGTGACTACAAATTACCACTAGGTAAAAATTAGAGGTTTTTAAACTAGGCATATCTTTGGATCTGAACTGCCCAAGCTAATTGCTAAAGCCTAAGTGTTCCATCTCAATCACTGCACTTTCTAATAGCTGTCATCTTTGTTAAAAAGTTGTTAAAGCCTCAGAACACTACTCACTAAAGAAATGTAGTTAAATCTAATGGAATTTTTCTTCCATTTTCCTAACACACCATAGGCTTCCCTCCCCAATTTGGTTCATAGCCTGGACTTATAACAGGATTACTGTACACAAGATTACTGTAATAAAAACAGGAGCTATTAACAATAAGTAAGAAAGTTGAAGGTTCAGAAAAATACGAAACAATTAGTTAATAGATAAGAAGTCAATATTCTTACAGTAAATAAGACAATCTTAAGTATACTTCGAGATTAGATTTCACAAGACTGCAGATCCAATCCCATGGCAACCTAGCGCTAGATGTCCGCTCTCGCTGCTCCTTCCCTCCCCTGAACAGCTTTGACACTTGTATGACTCTTTGGGAAAGAAACGGTTCAGCACAGTAACTAAGTGATTTTTCTCTTGACCTAAGCAAATTTTCTGCTGGTTCAGCATGCTGAATTAAGTAGTTGATGGGGATGAGGCGAGTATTAAAGCTGGCATGAGGACACAGTTGTCATCCATTGTGACAGCCACTAGATCGCCTACATTACAAAAAACGAGCAAATTAGATTCAACAGGTTTTTGACTGCCACTCAAAAACAAACACCAGCTTCGCTTCCCTATTGCCAACTGTTGTGGAACTGTTTTACACTAGTGACAAGGAACCTAAAAATTCAAGAAACAAAACTTCCTGCTGTCTGGTCTGAAACTGATTGCAGCAAAAGGAAACGCCTTGTGGCAGCAGACAGTAATAACAGGATGAATCAATAAAAGACTTAAACAACTCTTAATGGCTGGCATTCAATGTATACATTAGCAGCATTACTGGCAAGCTACCAGAAAAGCTTGCCAGAAATCAGCACCCGTTTCATCATTATGCCAGGCACCACATGCCCTAAAATCATCCAGTAATTCCTTGTAGACCCTCATCCATTGAGATAATAAATAGTCAGCAGACAATTTTCACAAGTCACTTTTTCACTGAAAACTCACCTTCCTTTCAGTTTAGGTAACTCATAGTCTTGAGAAGATCATTTTCCTGACAACCCAGGTTGTCAAGGCAGGTGTTTCACTTCTCAGCTTCTACATAGCAGAGCATTAACTATACGAAGATTACCACAGGGAAAATTACTTATCTCCTCAAAGTTGACTGTATGTCTTTCAAAGACCCATGGAACTATAAATGTTTTCGGCATTCTCACAGTCCTTTTTCAATGAACTACTTCAAGGTATAATAAAACCACAAAACTACATTGTCCATTACCTTCACAAAACCTACACCTTCTCCTCCAGAGTTTTCTCATCTTTTGCAGCTCAAATTCTTTCCTCTCAAACCCCAGGATAAATTCCTCAGTACATGGCATAGTCACACTTCTTCAGAGGAAGACTGTACTAAAGCATTTCTAATTATACAGTAAATTAATCAACTGATTCATTCAGCATATAAACCCTTGGACCTGAATACCTGGGTATAGATTTCTTAATTTTATCTAGAATCTTTGAAAGTATACAGCTTTTTCTTGCCCTATCAGTTACAGTTTGCTCTACAGCTTCTTTAGCGTCAAAACACTCAGGAGGCAGATGCTCACAGAGTTCAATATTCTTTGGAAACAATGAAGAAAAACTTTCTCCTCCCATTTTTTTTACAAGTAGTAAAAAATTATAAGGTGGCCCATGGGATTTTAATTTGCATAAGCTAACAGAAAACGCAGACCTTGCTTACAAACATATAAATATTGAGAGAGGGAGAAGGATAAACCCATGGCTCTTAGCAACATACTTCTGTCACTTTCCTCTTAGCCTCCGCCATCCATGCTGACTGTTCCCTACACTGGTAGAAACTCTTCCTTTGGTAGGGTAAATTTTCTTCTTATTTTGCCTCACAGAAACAGGAAAGCATAAATAGCAAAAAGAAGAACTTAAGAACACATACATCTTCCTGGGGACTCAAAGAACATACAGCAGAAACAGAGGTTCAAGGTTATATATTTATTTATTAGAAGTGGTGCACTTTCTCATGCCCACTTTTTCATGTCATGTCCACCTCCCGTGGTCACTGGGCTACTAAAGCCTTGGAGGTCACTGAGACAGCACTGTGTCAGACAGCAAGAGCAACTAAAAATTTTCTTCAACAGCTTGGGGGGGAGGGCTTGTCGTCTTTTCCCAAAAAAAGATTTTCACAGACCTCATATCACTTCTTAATAACTTTACGCAGTAAATTGACAATATAGGCATTTAACTTCAGTGGAAAAATGGCAAAAGACTGTGGGTCACTGAAAAAAAAAATGAAAGGCTGAAGCTTTTTGTTGTATTGTAAACATTTACTTTCATTTCATGTCCTCTTCCAAAAAGGAGAACCTACTAGCCATTGGCCATAAAGATAGCAAGACAGACAGGTCTGCTCAGAAACACAAGAGCTTAAGCGACTAACTAAAAGCCATATTTGAGTTTGATTTCAGGCACCAATAACCTGATTCAAGATGAACACATATAATCAACATTAAGAATTTATAACGCCACAATTAATAAGTCAGCTGATATTTATCTAAAGGTCTTATTGTACAGAGGTGGAATATAACCATATAAAAAACAGACTTTCATTTAAGCACTTGACAGTAAAACTCAAAGGAGGGGGCAACAGAAAGATATCTGAACTGAGAGTCAATAAGCAAAGTTAGTTCTGAATCCTAGACAACGTCCTAACCACTAGATCGCCTCCAGAAGTTTTTACCATCAACTATGAAGCAACTTCACCTTTAGACCATTAAGCCTTGTTCATTTGTTCTTGAACAAGAAAATATACCGTCAAAGTCATCATAAAGAACCAGTAACAGCTGGAAGAAACTGTAAGAAACTTGATTTAGATCAGAAACAAAGCAGACTTTACAAACAAATGAGAAACACGAATTGCAAAGACATGCTTGCACAACCAAATCATCTCAATCATGTCAAACAAATTAACTTTAAAAAGCAAGCTGTACTTGCCTCACTTCCTAAGGAAAGGAAATTTATGCTATCAGTAAGTGGGCAGGTCTAAAACTCTAAACTAGTTTTCAATAGAAAAGTTTTTAGAAAAAATCATGAATTCTTAGGTTTTCAAGGAGACTGATTTGGTTTTCACTACTACCCAGCTACCTATTAAGCATCTCTGCTGAGGAAAAGGCTGCTACATGGCTTGGCAATTTATCAGGAATCAGATTTCAAAAGAGGAGATAGTAATTAAAACCTAGTTTCCAGTGCCTAACAGTAAGGGGCTTGGGTTCAGGTGTTTTTTCATGTACAAATGAAAAAACGCAAAGATATTGATGAGCAATTTCTAACAAAACAACAAAACCCCAATGCCAGCTAACGTATTCCCAATGTGACCACCTCTGTTTCCAGCAACCATCCCCTCAAATCAGCAGTGCCTCTGCTTGATCTCAGATAAAAATTCACGCTTATTCGGTGACCCCAAAGAACTGTTCCTTTAGGAAGTGTAACAGAAGATGCAAATCATGGACAGAAACTGATCACATCAGCTTACACAGTGTAAATTCTGAGCCAGGGACATAAAGAGAAAAAAAGCACAGCAAGCAAAGTTTTTCTACAATGTATTAGCAAGGATCAAGAGAGTATACTTTTGATTCCTTTTCCTTGATAAAAGTAACACCTGTGCCAACCAAAACTAGGATCACAGATTCATGGATGTATTGCACGTAAGTAAAAGCTACAACAAGAGGTACTACAGTCTCTTGGATGCAGGAGTGTGTATGTAAGGAAAAGTTAGAGAATACTGCCCTTCCCTCTTTTCCCACCAGAGAAGGACATGCCAACACACCTCCAACAAGGAAATTCCTTGATACTAGTTTCAGTTCTTTGCTTCATGACTCCAAAAGCTGCAGGAATTTGAAGGTGACAAATGTCACGGAAAATTTACTTAACTAATGCAGTCTGCAATACAAAGCAGAAATAATAAGGGAATATGAGATATACTGCTCAACATTCAAACTGGAAAAATTATGACATTACTAGGTAAGGCACACAAGAACTTCCAAAACCAGAAGTCCACCTAATATAATACCATGGCATACATAAAAGCAAGCACTGCTTTGTCCTGTAGATTAAGTCTTCTAGAATCGTTATTTTAATGACATTCCTACATCTGTCCATCCCCCCAAAAGAACAACACAGTTTGAACACCAAACCTTCAAATCCCAACCAAAGACTGCAGTAAGTTCAGTTAAAAAAATGAATCTCTAGTTTTTACTAATATTAAGGTTCTTCTCTTCCAGTTTATCATGAGATATATGGAAGTCATGAAATGCTAGAGGATGAAGAAAGATGCCTGGGTGGTGTAAAGAAAAATCATGCTTTCGCCTCTGCTCCAGTCATTCTCAGCCTTCAGGGTAGAGTGTTCTAAAAGCACATTGCACACAATTACATAGAGGCTCCTGTTATATACAATATTACAATTACACTTTTAATTTCTTTAAAGGGAGCAACTTTCGGGGAGAGAAGGGGAACACCCAAAAAAACCACAAAGCAAACCCAACACAAACCCACCACAAACTTCTGTGCTAACAGTCTGAAGAAATTACTGTTGCACATATGAAGGTGATGGGATACAGATGGTCAGTGGTTACATGGCTAAGCACTGGACAGGAGGGAAGCAGAGCATAGGAACCATCCTGCTGTTCTGCTAACAATCTCTCAGGCTCAAGATACTCCACAGTTTGTACCACCTACCTGAGAAGAAAAAACAACTGGATTTCCTCACAGCAAATAACTGAATAATGGAACAACTCATCTCAAAGAATGCTTTGATGTTCTACCTGCTGCCTGATAGACTAAATCACACCCCAAAATAAAACTTCTGTCCGTGTTCTTAGCACTTACTATAATGATCATCATGCCCAAAGTGTATTATCCTACACAAAATCTTTCTAAACTCTTGCTCTCGCTTACATTGTACACCTTATCCAAAAGGAAGTCGGAGCATTTAAACTCCAAGCTTACCATATTCATCTTATTAAACAGCTCTGTGCCCTTCTGAGAAGGATGCAAATGGTTTTGTACTGGCTTTGCCAGTAACTTGCATCCAGTTATACATTTTATCAGTTCACACTGAAAGAGAACACAGGTGAAGTAGTGATACTTGGACTCTAATCAGCTGTGATAAAATAATCTTGTGCAACCCGTTAACTTCACTGAAAAATGGGAAAACTTCCCATTTCAAAAATTTGTAAAGTAATGAGAAACATCTATGGAGTACAGAAAAACCATGAGAACAGTTTTTGAGCTTCAGGTTCCGGGTGTTTTTTCCTTCTTGTAGACTACAAAAGACCAAAGTATTTCTCAAAGAAAAACATAACTTGTATAATAAAGTTAATATTGTATTATGCCAGACAAAACAGCTTTGTAGCCTGTTGGCTTCCCTGTACCAGTAACGAATTGAGAACGTGCAAATGAGTATAATAGCAGGACAAGCAGGAATACCTTCCACCGACCAGTCACCTTGATGTCTACTGAGCCTGAGAAGATACTCCTACATTTGATAGTCTCTGATGATCTTCCCTACAAATTAATTGTTTCAACCTCCTTGTAAGCTTTCGCCATTCCAAATACGCTGCTGTACCAGGTATTTTAGTTATATATGATATAAAGGAGTATCTCATCTGTTTTGAATCTGTAGAATATAAACATCTTTCAAAACCACTGGAAACAAAAATTAACATCTCCCTATCTACTTTCTTCATGATTCTACATTTCATGATGTCTCCCATACCTTTCCTGAGGGAAAACTTCCAATTTACGTTTCTCTTAGCCAATGGGGAGTACTGTCTTAAAAGAAGGATTTAGGACAATAACTGTGGCATAATAGACATAAATTTCGGTTTGTGTCTATATCAACTTGTAGAGTAACCACCACACAACTTCCTAAATGTATACCTGCAGTTTGTACTTCAACAGAGCATTGAAAACAGCCTATAAAAAGTAAAAGCATAAAACTTAACATAACATAGTGTAAAAAGAGCATCTGCAAATTCTGATTTTCCATTTGGTCTTGTTTCTTTAAAAATGGTAACCACCTCCCAGCCTACACACTCCCACCACCTGAGCCTACCACATAGCTTGAAGCTTAAAATCTCAACATCAAAAATACTCACAACTTATCATCATCTGAAGTGCCAACCTCCAGACTTTTAGCTGTTGAAGTTAATGGAACCACTAAGACAGGTTCACTTTTTTGAAACACTAGTTTCTGATTAATGACAACACACAAAAGATATATTTTTTTCAGATGTTAGCATCACAATCCATTTTCTATACATTTGGGTTGGATTTTTTTTTAGATTTGCCAACACAGCAACAAGCTCCAGTGCTGAAATATTTGTCTTTTCAACCTTTTAGTTTCCAACTTGAGATCACACAGCACAAGCTCTGCCTGAATTATGCTGCCACGATGCCTTTTCGACTCCACGCGCTGCCTTAATTTAAACGGGGGGAGGACGGAAAGGAAGCCAAGAGCTAAGAGTATTTCACACCGCCTTTAACGCTCCAGCGCGGAAACTCCTCTTCCACTCCGCGGCGGGGCTGCCCCAGCGGCCGAGGGCGGCCCGAGGGCTCGCAGCCCCGCAGGCCCGGGCAGACAAAGCCGAGGGGCCCCGCTGCGCCCACACGCGGGGCCCGGGCGCTGTGGGTCCCCCCGGGCCGATGGCGGGGCCGGGAGGCGGAGAGGGCGAGAGCCGCGGCCGCCATCCCGCCCCGCTTGGGGAGCTCTAAGCCCCGCCACGCAGCTCACGGACCGCCATCTCCTACCTGCTCGGACGGGATCCGGCCTGGCGCTTCCCCCCCCGCTACAGACCGCGCCTCATTGTGCCGCCGCCATTTCCCCGCCGCCGCCTCACTCCCAACTGTCAGGTTCCTCCATTCACCTGGGCCCGGGACAGCCTCTTCCTCCTCCCCCTCCCTCCCCCCTGCGCTGCCGGCGCTACGCAAACGGCGCACCTCCCCCACCCCTCCCACCCGTACCCAACGCCCGCAACGCAAGCCCGCTCTGAGAATACCGCCCTGCGCAGCCCGCTCACCCCGCGCCCTGGCGCTATGAAAGGCGCGCGGCGATTGGCGGCGAGAGCCGGGTAAAAGGTGAAAGGTTCGCGAGACAACCAATGAGATAGCGGGATACAACAGCAACCGGGGAGCCGCCGCCGCCGGGTGGTCCTGGGGTTCACGTGTGCGTGCGCACTCCCCTCCCCCCCGCTGGCGCGCGGGCTTGGGCGGGTCCCGAGCGCGCGGGAGGCGGGGGCGGTGCCCGCCATATTGGGGGGAGTGCGGAGGACGATGTGAAGAGATTCGGGCGTGGAGTTGCGAGGTCCCCTGTGAGGGAGGGACGGTCACGCAGCGGCGGGTCTGAGGAAAGGAGTGCCAGGCAGAGACTTGGAGGGAGCGCTGATGCCTCTGGACAGCTTGGTGCTGAGCTCTCTGGTGGCTGCGTAGCGAGATCCTACCTTAGCGTGCGAGCGGGCGGCCATTTCCATCAGGAGCGTCCCTCCTGCCAAAGGCCAAGTGTCACTGTCCCACTAGGGACCCAGCGCCCTCGCCCTTGCTGGTGCTGGGCCCGGGAAGTGGAAGAAAGAGAGACCCTTGGGTTTATGTGCGCCCACTAAGCAGCATCTTTCGCCATTGTTCAAGGAAGATTGTTGCTTGGCTGGATGCTGGTCTCACTCCTCTTTCTTGTCTACGTACGCTTGCTTGAGTGACATTACTAGCTACTACTAGTATTTTTTTAAAGTGTCCTGAAATTTCTTGGATTAAGGAGTTTATATTGATACCAAAAACGCCAGCAAATAAAACTCTGCAAGACATGTTTTGGAGTTTTACAAAGCAAGCATCCTTTATCAGGCCTGGGCAATGTACAAGAGCAATCTTCCATCAATCACATGCAACGAGACAAATGCTGGTTACAGAATGTAGTTGCCACTTACATGTGTATGTATACATTTTCCCAGAAATCTTATGCATATTCTATTGCTTTCCAAGGTCTAATTTTAATGTTATGAAACGTCACAACAGTCAAAACTCTTGCTAATTTGGAGCTGGCTCCAGCTCTCCGCTTGGCTGTTGAGATAAGATGAAAACTCCAGAGAGGGGTAATTACAAAAGAGACATCTGTTCAGCACATATTATACTTAACACAAGGAATTATCATCTTCAAAGAATGAACAATGGCTGGAAAACACTGTTTTAAAGAAAACATGCTATCAGAGGGACATTCTGTCTAACTTTCACACAACTGCTTAGATGAAACTTAACTGTGCTTTAGCTTATATCAAAGCACTCCACTTTTTGTAAGCGATAACTACTTGTATCAGTATAGGATAACTTTTCCACCATCAAAACCCTCCAGCCACCAATGAAGAACTGAAGGGAAACGCGTGGTGCTGAAACATGAGAAGACAGTTTCTCTTATACCTCATATGCTGCCATTTTCCAATGTCTATTTACATGACAATTAACAAAAATCTGCAAGCTATGTACTTGGAAAGTTGTGAGGAACCTCATATGACCTAAAAAGCTTTTAACAGTGTATCTACCTAAGCTGGGCTGTAGTGCAACAAGACTGTCTCACAATGCTTGATGTGGAAGGTTTAGTTTTAAGTGTGAAGAGCTGGTTGGTAACAGGGCATAGGACTGATGTGGGGATGGAAGATTCTTCCACCGCGTACATGCAGGATAGTACGGTCAGTATCCTCGCACTCATTGGCAAAAAAAACATGGAACAGTTAAGCAGAAAGAGAGGACACATTGCTGAGCTAAGTGAGAACTTTTGGGACTTTTTGGTTGCTAGACAAGAGAAACATTTGTAGCAAGTAAATTTATGCTGGATGGCTGTAACTGTGGGACTTTAGGGTGGAAAATCACTGGGGTAGCTGGCTAAGGAGGCAGATAAGGGCATATAAGGCTTTGCTTGTGCATAATAAACTGATTTTGTTACCGCACCCAAAGAGATCCTGTGCCATCATTGACACAGACTGAAGTGTATCAGTTTACAAGAACTAGCCTGTTTGGAGCTACCTTACAGTTTATTTTAATTCCAATCTCAATGAATTCCCTAGTTCCCAGCTCCCATGGCATCTTGTCATGCCCCGGACCCACAAGCCACATGCTCACATCCAGGCTTGACTGGGGGTGGGTTGTTTATCTGTGCTGTGATCCAGAGGCCAACAAGGTCATTCTCAGGGTGAAAATCAAAAGCAGTATTTATTCTGGCTCTGGAAAACATAAACAGACCAAAATACTCAGGTGCACAGCCAAGACATGGGGTTGCAACTTCCCAAAGTTACAGAAACAAATCCTAACCTGTTCAGAGTACAATCTGATCCCTGAATGCAACCAAGGTCACTCGGATCTGATCCGACACACACACACCATAAAGTAATGAGAGGGAGACAGAGAGAAAGAAAGAGAGACAAAAAAAAGGAAAGAAATCACCACATTGATGGGCAGTGGCAGTTCCTCGTGAACACATGATTGCAGCGTCAGCTTTTACCAGGCAGTGTGGTTCAGGCTGGTCTGATCGAAGTGATGGTCAAGAGAGAGCGCGGGAGTGAGAACGCCCTGCGTGTTTCCTTGTGAGTTCTTTTATAAGGCCTGTCTGACACCCATCAGCAAGTGTTCAGGTGGCCTTGCCACGTGTCTTTTGGGAGCATTCAGCCCAGGCAGTCTGGTGGTTGGAGGAAGGTGATGGGGGGGAGCAGCACCTGCCACTGCATTACCTACCCCTGTAGCAGCCAGCTCCGGACCTTGAGCTCAGCCAGATGAGAGAGAGTGGTGCTTACTCCTGCACCTCCACTGAACCCTGAACCACAGACAAGGCCCTCAGGCGATATCTCAAGCTCTGTCCTTGGGATCCAAAATCACATCCTTCAGAGAAACCAGATTTCTATGAGGCTTTATATGTGCCTCAAGTTTCCTAATACTCTGGTTTTAAGCCCCTTGAATTTATCTGAGCCAGTGGGATTCTGTTTACAAAACTGAACCTTAAAATTTTTGAGAAAATAAGTGGCACCCCTTTGAGTGGTCCAAAATTATTTTAGTTAGTAGTTTTCTTACGTTTTGTGCAAGAAAAAAAATATGTTACCATAATAATCCCTTCGTTGTAGGATACACACACTTAAGACTCAGAAAAACAGGCCTACCTGTGCTAATAGTGCTAATGAGCGGTCAGATCTACAGACTATCCACTCATACAAATCACCACAACAAAACTGTAAAGATATAGCCACATGTGGGCAATATGGTCACTCTTGTGGAAGGAAATCTTTAAATATCTAAATATACATCACTGGCCCCAGTCTGCCTCCTCTTGGCACCACATTTCCAGGGTGCGTGGATTTCATTTGATGGGTTATTTTGCTGATCCTGTTTGTACTCTTGCAAAACTGATGAGACCGCACCTCGAATACTGTGTTCAGTTATGGGCCCCTTGCTACAAGAAGGATGGTGAAGCTCTGGAGAGTGTCCAGAGAACAGCAACAAAGCTGGTGAGGGGGCTAGAGGATAAGTCTTACGAGGAGCGGCTGAGGGAACTGGGGTTGTTTAGCCTACAGAACAGGAGGCTGAGGGGAGACCTTACTGCTCTCTACAACTACCTGAAAGGAGGTTGTGGAGAGAATGGAGCTGGCCTCTTCTCCCAAGTGTCAGGGGACAAGACAAGCGGGAATGGCCTCAACTTCCGCCAGGGGAGGTTCGGGCTTGACATTAGAAAAAAAAATTTCATGGAAAGAGTCACTGGGTCTTGGCAGAGGTTGTCCAGGGAAGTGGTGGAGTAACCATCCCTGGAGGTATTTAAAAGATGGGTGGATGAGATGCTCAGGGGCATGGTTTAGTGGTTGATAGGAATGCTTGGACTGGACGATCCTGGAGGTCTTTTCCAAACTAGTGATTCTGTGTTTTCCAACCTAGTGATTCTGTGTTTCTGTGATCCTGTGAAAACCCTGCAAGGTGTGTGAGGTGTGCAGGTACAGCACCAGTTATGCTTGTGTTAGGCCAAGTGACCAAGTCAGGAGCCTCCTCAGATCCCATACATATGGACGGGAGATTATCTTGTTGCCTAATACAGAAGACAACAACCGTAAATGCAATGCAAAGCCACTGTTGGCCAGCTACTTCCCTTTTAAAATATGCAGAAGGCAGTGTGTATGCAACGAAAGATCTGTCACTGGAGGTCCAGCTTCCCTCATTCATCTGCAGTCCTATCAGAGGCTTACCATCTTCCTTTATATAACTGTGCCTAAAAAAAAAAAACTATGAGAAAAAAAAGCTAACTGGTACATTCGTAAGGTTCATTACCAACATTACTAAAACTATTTCAGATTAAAAGTGATAGGGCTACGGTATTATCAACTTAATTTCTCAACTCAAACTTCTATTGCTATTTACAGGATATCTCCTGTAATGCCCATGTTATTAAATACTAGAGTATTAGTTATTTTTATAGCATTGAAGGGGCATCCTTCTGTTTTTTTATGGATGAAAAGATAATTATATCCTGTGATAAAAGCTTACGAAGAGCAGCAGCCCTTCAGTCTTATCCAGTGGGAGCTGTCAGAACATATGGGTCTATTTTTCCAGTTTTAACTGAAGTACTGAAGGAAATTGGCATTTTTGATTATTTCTAACATAAAATAAAGCAGAAGGATACCCTCCTTAATCCTATGCAGGCTATGATTAAATAATGAACGTTATCCAATTCAAGTAGGTTCAAAGAGAAGGCAAGCAGGATACTTAAAACTGAGAAAACAACACACAAATGCCAGGAGAGTTCTGGAAGTTATTTTCATAGAAAAAAGGGCGTCTTTCTCCACAGCTGCTTCCTCCTTGAGCCTGCCTGCTGACAGGAGTTTTTGATTTTAGAGCACAGTTAGGATAAAAATTGTGCTATTCCTTATTATTCTATCACCACTATCCTCTCTCCATTGTAAGAAATGTAGATCTTATGTCATATGCTTGTATAATGACAGCTAACCTTTAAAGTTTAAGCCTAAATAAAAAATTGAGTTCTACGTTGATATCACGAATTTCTTACGAAGATTTTTAAAGTCAGATGAACTCATCAACTCTAAAAAACCCCACATATTTCAAACTGCTTGGCATTCAATGTTTGGTAAAACCCACACAACCAACCATAAAAACAAAGCAAACATGCCTTGAATGAAAGCAATAGAACAGCCCAACTAATTAAAATCCAGAACAGAATAAGTAATAATGTACTAAATTACAACTTTCCCCATATGTTTAGTACTGGAAATACTAATGTTTTACTCGATGGGATAACTGTTATGAGATAACGAGAAAACAAGGCATTTATCTATCTCCCTTCCCCTTAAAAATATCGTATCAGTAAGGAATTGGGGGGGGTGTCATCTTTCTTTATTTTTCCTGTTGGGTAAGAGTAAGAAAAAATTGTGTTTGGGTTAGAAAATAAGAAAATTGCAATTATTTTATTCTTTAAATCACTGTGTCACATGTAATTGTCTTTATTCATGCTATAGACTGTGTAATTATGCCAGCGGAAACCAAGCTTTGTGCTTTTTGGCTCTACATGTGTCATCAGGTTCTAAAGGGGACTGTGAGGAGATTCCTTCCCACAAGACAACGGTGACCTCTGTTGTTCCTTCCTGTTGATATCACCTGTGATGCTATTTTGTCATGGCATCACACTATTTCAATAATGCACTTTGAAACAAGCTGGCATTTATTGAGAAAATATGGGCTGAAGTGTTGCATTCAGGTTTCTGCCCAAGAAATGATGTGTCTATTCTGCACTACAGTTCAGAAAATATAGCTTGATATTTGCCTCTGAAGCAGTTTGTAGTCAGGCTACCGTTTTTTTGTTCAGTTCAGAAACGTGAACCACTGCAGAATAAAGCAGTTGCAAACATTTTAGAGCACAGTGTTAATAACAACATCTGCAATATGTTATGAGAAAAAGCTGCAGGTATGATTATGGAGAATGAAGGGGGAAGGCAAGGCAAGGCAAGGCAAGGCAAGGCAAGGTGAGGCAAGGTTGAATGGCATCCATTCCTAAAACTGAAGCTGAGATTTTGAAAAGGTGTTAGGTTGCACAAACTTTTGGTTCCTCCCTAAGATGCTATTTAACCCATATTTCATAACTCTAAATAAGGATGTTTTCCCTAGTGAAAGAGAAAAGTCAGTATTTTTAATTTCACAATATATAAATGTACTTAGCTGTTGTATTTATGCTGATTTACTAACATGCAGAAAACATGTATCAGCAAAGTGATAAATCAGTTTCCCAAGGTACAGATCTACCATAAAAAGGAAATGTAAAACCAATCAATTCAAAGTATTTACAGTAGATGGAGCTATACCTTTTGCTTTGATCATATATTACATGATATTCCTAGGTAAAGTGTACAGTTTGGCAAGGACAGAGAACTAGGATACTGTCTAACCACAGAATGGAGTTAATCACTAGAAAGCATTTCATAAATTATTACAATTAACTCTCCTGGAAATAATCCTTGTAATATAAATAGAAATAGCAATTCAAGAAAAGATTATTTCTTTATATTGCTGTTTTAATATAAATCGCAGCTCAAGTCTAAGGTTTTGTTATATTGGCCGAACAGGTGGAAGGTGGCTTCTGCTGGCTTCTGTTTACCAGTCAGGTAAAGCGAGCACTGAAGAGAGAATAAAGGTTTCATTATACACTAGGAACAAGAATGTACGCATGATATCCACAGGTTATCCTTAGGAGGTCTGGGCTCCTGTACAACCAAAGCAAAATATGCATACTCAGTACTTGCATATGGTTCCTCATCTGAAATGAACCATGTGCTTGTCTTTATTGCTGCCATGATCCATATGGGAACATTTCCTATGCTGCACTTGCCTCTTCTTTAAGCTACAGAAATTGTGTTTACACAGCAATGATAAGGGAGATTATTTTTGCAGTTTCTATCAGAATTACTTTTCTTCCAAAGCAGTGAAAAGAAATCAAGTCAAACAATTCCTATTCTTAGTGTGCTTGAATTTGAATTAGTCTGGATCCCATACTCTTGTAAAAACTTAATCTACTCACATGTTCTGTGATGACTTATGCATATTTGGACTTCACACCCCAGTCCACTTTCAGATCTACTAATTAGTGTCAAGTTGCAAAAAAATAACAAAACAAAAAAATCACTAAGTTTTTATTCTCCATTTAAGCATTATTCATGACACCAATAAGAGCTACTGGTCTCAAATTGTATCTAGATACTTTAATGCTCAAGACTGACTTTTCAAATATCCCAAGTTGTCAACAGCATTATGAATTCTCTTTTACTACCTACAAGCATTAGGTCTCGGGGAGGGTAGTCTGATAGATAGGTACCAGCTATGGCAGAGATGGTGACAAACACATTTAATTTTGTAGAAGAAACAGAGGAACATTTATAATTCCTAAAACATGATAACCATGAAATTTTAAGTAGAGAAGAAGCACACCTACTCTATTCCCCATGTACTATTTTCTTTCTCTGTGTTTCCAGTTTAGATATGTTTTTCAGTAGATAGATCATGGGGCTGTACTGAACTGTATTGCATCTCTAGCGTAGTTTTATTTTCTCACATACTGCCAAGGGAATTAAGGTATAAGGGGAGGAACAAGGTAAATATGAATCAGTACTGCTGCATGGACTAATTTACTAGTCCACTAGTCTAAACATTTACATAGAAACAGGCCAGATAAACTGCCTTGTAAGAACAGTAAATAATTAAGCACAACTGGTTTTGTAAGCTTTCCCATGGCTTGTCTTTATAATGCCAATTTCTGCGCATTAATAAATTAATAAATCTTCACCTTTATAAAACCTTAAAATTCATTCTGTTTGTTGACTGGAATAAACGTTTAGGTTCTTGAAAATTAAATGTCACTTTTTGAGCAGGCAGGGAAACAACGCAAACTATGAATTTGCTATGCTTACAGAGCTCTTCTCTGCTAAAAAGTGAATATCATTTATGGTCATGAAAATGAAAAAATAATATGTAAAAATATATATAATATATACAATATAAATGAATAAATAAATAGAATAAGAACAAAATGGTGAACTCTCCTGAAATGATTGAAGATATTTTCTTGGGAGGAAAGGGCCAAACTCACAGATTATATACAGGAAGCTTGTCCATTTATTTCAAAATTAGAGATTTTATAAAATAAAGTGGAACTAGTCACTAGTAAATACTATTCTTATTACAGTGTAACAGTTGCTAAAAACATTTTTTCTAGTGTACCAACTATACAGAAGAATATATTTCTTTCTCACAAAAATTAGCTTTGAGCAGCAAGTGCAAATATTCAATACATACCACTGATTGATAGCATTCAGAAGAAATGTATTTGAAAGTACAGAAAAATGCCTCTCCTTCAGTATATCTTTTGATACCACTCGAATGCTCCCAGCATTTGTTCTCATTTAAATAAACATCATTCCTCACCATTTGCCAAAGAGAAACATGTATTTTAAATATTACATTCCTTACTTACAAATGATTTCTTTAGGATAAAAGTTCCTCATTATCTCTTTAGCAATCTAGCACTTTACAGATTACATTTTAAACTGGAGAACTAACAGGAAGGATAAAACATTTTCTTCAGCTTTTTACACAGCAGAATACAATAGCACAGAGTGGTATGCCTACTAGAATATGTTTAGTTCAAGACAAAAGCAGAAGTTGAATTTCTGTATTACAATAAAAATAGACTTATTTGACTTGCATAAATTATTTGGCATTAAAAAATGACTGCATTCTTTCTTTCAAAAAATGAGCAGCACATAAATAGAAAGCTACTTGATTTAAATCAGACCAGTCATTTCTAACTGAACAATGATGATTACCTGTTCTAGGGTAAAAATGGCCGTGGATCAGGACCCATCGGCCACTCCCGCCCCCCTGCCCCATACAAATTGGTCCTTGGACACAGAGCAAATCCATTCTGTGAATCAAAGATTCCAGGAAGGCCTAGTGAAAGTAGTGAAACTACTTTGGAAATAAAGTATTACCTGACCTGAACACAGCAAGGAAGGCCAAGATGTAGCCTTTCTAGGAATGGTATGTTTTAGCATTTCTCAACAAGATAAAATTATTTTCATTGCCCCTTCTAAACTTTTCATGAAGGAAGAAGTATATTAATCACCCTAGGGCAAATTTCATGTTCCAGAGACATAAACTTAGACATTCCCCTCATGGTAAGAAAATAACACAGTTCTTGTTTTCTAGTAGTGACTGCCTGGAAAGGAGCCATTAGAAGTGCCACTGAGGTGGAAGGACATTTTCCACATTTCACATTCAGAGGAGGAAAAAAATACTTTGATGTTCCACAATTTCACTTAAGATAACCCTGAAATGGACATGGCACTTGAGAATAAGAGAATTAATTTTTCACCCTTGGTGAGCTCTAGAGTTGTGTCAAGCAATGGACAGAGTAAACAAGCTATCCCATTGAGAACATGACTTTTCCACATCATTTAATTTGTGTATACCTCCCATCCTCCTGCATGAATACCTTTACAATCTTGGGGCAGTGTGGGTGGGAACAAGCCATCCTACAAGTTCTACTTAGATACAGACCTGGAACTCCAAGGGGAAGATTTTTATGTTATCTGCCAGACAAAAAAACTGCACAATGTGGAAATAAAAAAACTTAGGATTTTTTTTTTTTTTTTAACCTCCATTGAGATCTACTAGCTATTAGCTCAATGGAAAATAGCAGGCAATCTATTGACAGGGTAAGAGCTTTCAGCTGTAGCAGTTTGGGGACTTTCATGGCGACATTCAAGCCTGTAACACCACCCTTGTCTTACAGACACTTGTTCCTCGCTGCTGTGCTCTTAAACAAAAATGGAAGTAGATGCTAACTTCCTAAAAGAAAGAAAAGATTGATCTGTAGAATTTAGGCAAACAAATATTATGCATACAGTGGGGTTAACTGAAGTCAGTGGCACTGTTTGCCTACATTGGCTTTGTGTACATTCCCCGCTGAGGGGATCCAGCCTTAAGGGCAATGCGTAGGCTTCAGATGCTTCCTGGCCTGTGTGATTCATGTTGATTTAAGTCCCCTTAGAGCCAGATCCTGTAGAGTGTGCTTAGCACACAGATGTGTTGCATTGACTTCCATAGAAGTAGAGGAACTGAACACATCACCAGATGCATTCAAGTTTGCACTTGTCAAGAAGGGACTCCAAGTACTTAAAGCTAGGGTAAATGATAATGCAGTATTATAACTATTATCTTGTTAGATGGCTTAATATAGTACCACATACACTGGCCAAATTAATCTAAAGCTCTGATTCTGTGGGGATGGGTGCAGAAAACCCTAAAAAAACCCACTAGGTATTGCATGGTATCTCCATAAACTCAATGGAGCACTACTTGGATAAAGAGTGACAGTCATACTGAGCTGGAGTAAATTGAGTCTCCAGAAGATGTAGAGGATTTAAGTGTGTTTAGACACCAAATATCAACATGTAGTAATTTCAGCCTCAGGAAGTTTTAATGGAAGAAAGTGGCTTAATCACTCAGTATATTTTGCAACTGTAGCTGAAAGTTTAACATCATAACATGACATATTGCTATGCAACTTTAAGAATCACACAATTGAATTCAATCATTTCCCATGTTTTTCAAGTCCACTGTTCATTGAAAACTCCTCTCCTGTTTGCAGTTTCCAGTTTTAAAATGGATGACACAACTGATGCATAGCTTAACGTTCATTCTCATTAGTCATAATAAATAATCATATCACATACATAGAATTTTATAGGTAGTCTTAAAATGGTTTTACAATTCTATTAAATATATAGATAAAATAATCACTACTATATAAAAAACATTTTAAAACAGCTGAACTCTCAAGCTTTGCATAAAATTCTGTAGACACATTCATTACAACCTAGAAACTCAATAAAAAAACATTTTAGAGCTCAATCCGTCAAAAATATCCATGGCGTTGAAAAGTGATTGTCATTTTTTTACTCTAACCTGTGCTTGCCCTATCTTTGCACTGATCATTTCCTACAGTTTGGCAAAGGTTATATTAAATTCAGTTTGTAGATTATGTGACTGTTTAACTCGTTTCTTCAAGTCTAAGATATCTTCCTTGTAAAAGTTCAGTGGATTTCTGTCTTTAATAGCATATCTTTCCTTGCATTTTCTAAAAAATCACAGTGAAACACTTTGCAGTTAAGTTACATGACTATATTGAAACTGAACCATCCTATTATAGTTGTGTCTTCGTCTTTAATGGTACTTCCATGCACACGGAACATCCTTTATCCGGTAATCCTCAAGCGTTTCCTGACACTTACTTACACATCACAATACTGTGCTACCTACACAACTGCTCAACAACAATGGGTTTTAGAACAGTCTTAACAGATCAGTACCCTTGCATATCTGAATTATGCTGCTAAATGAAAATAACCAAATGCAGTCAGTTCAAACAGCAATTTTCAAAAACCCGTACAAAAATTCAGGAAAAACTTCTTACTCAGGCAGTGCGTACATCTGTTGGAAAATGGGTAGATGACAGATTGCTCACCAAGACTGAAAACCTCTGCTACCCCAAGTCAGTCCTCTAGCCAGCAAGTTAAAACAAGCTTTGTCATAGTGAATGCTTAACAATCATTTTTTTCTACTGCAAGCTCAGAATAGGACACAAAGCGATAACAGCAAGCGATGCTTTCAGAATAGGGCACTTCAACTGAGGGACTGGATTTTGTGCTGTTCATCAAGGGGAGGGAAGAAAGAAAACCCTGGGGTTTCACCCTCTTGGAAGAAAATACTGTGTAATGATGTTGCCAGCATCAGTGCATTCCCATTCATTTTCCTTTCTTTATGGATGTCAGTTTAGATGAGACATCCAGAGACCTCCTCATTCTGATTAGTCTTCTTGGGAGGAAGGAGAGAAGACAAGAGGGGAGCTTATTTTATTTGATTAATTTTGATAGTTGTAAATTTCTATGAGAAGACGGTAATCCAACTCCAGACAATCTCTGCTAAAGACTAAGAAACGTAGAAGAACTAGAGAATAAGATACAAAGATTCAGAAAAAGTTGTCATAAAATAAAGGAACCTATGAAAAGTAGCACATAATGAGGAGCTATGAACGCTTCAAACTAATGTGCATTGCTGCTTGCTGCTATTAAATAGCTGTCATGCCCCAGTCTGGTGTTCTATGGTATTCAGGTTGAGGATATAAAATCTCTTACATTTAAGTTTTATTCTTTCAGAGAAAAAGCATCAGCCCTTCAATGGTATATTCTAGCCGACTTCAAGAAAGTATCTTCAAAAATTCTAAAATAGGTTTTCTTTTGGAAGAAAGCATCACTGTCTTCATTAACAAGCACAAACAGGTTCATGCATCACAAAATCAGGTGATTCAAAATGGTGAACATTTTCATCAGCAAGATGAAAGACTATTTTTTTTTACTTAAGTTGTTTTATACTGAATTAAGGTGGGAAGCTTGGACCTGTTCCTCACCAGGCACAAAGGATCTTATTTTTAAGTTCTATGGGGTGAATCTGGTTCTAGTCAATACTGACAGGACAGAATAGAAAAGATTTCAGCTTTCTGTTGACTGAAAGAGGTTCAGATTTTTATCTTCAATTTTTAAAATCTCCTGCCATGCACTGCTGCTATTGAATTCTAACTGCAACTCAGAAGAAAAATCCCAGGGAAACAAAAAGCTTATAAAGAACAAGGAAGTGTGATGGGCAGTTAGGATTACCTCAGCAGATGACCTGACTACAAACAGGTTTTAAATACCTGCATAAAATTGCTATATATTCTGATGTGTCCTGATCCCAGGTACTACTAGTTCAGCTGAAAACTAAGCCAGGGCAGCGATACTCCTTATCCTAAAGCAAAACTTACAGCCACACATTGTAACTTTCACTTAATGTAAATCATGAAATCTCTCATTTTTTGAAGCACATTACAGTCAACCTTAAAAATTTTCAAGTAGAAGCAGTGACAAAACATAGTCTCATGAAGCCTACCATGAAACTAAAAATAGGCTGAGGAAAAATAGTGACTCCACAAAAAGTCACACGGAGAAAAGTTACTGCTATTAAATTGAATCCGAATACTTCTCCTGTAATGCACAGGTAAACTTCCTCTGGCAAAAATCCTAAATCAAATATCTTGAGTTGTTCACTGATACGGACAAAAATTACAAGACGCAGAAGTGGTTCAACTGTGTTTACGGACAAGCCATAGGAATCTTCAGTTGCACTAGAAAGTCAATACCAGCTGACAACATTTCTATGTGTTTAGTTTAACATTTACCATTTCTTTCTCTACTGATTTGGGCACTTAAAGGATATTTCTAATTCTTTTATCATGCACTTGTGGCTTAACAGTAGCCTCAGCAAAGTATGTGACCTGTTATTTTTTTTAATATCTCCAGGAAAAGTGAAATCTACACATGATCTGGTAAGTAAAGGTCACAGAGAAAAGCAAGCAGATGTAGCCTCAGAGGCAGTGAGGCACTTTTTTTTCAAAAAAAGAACACGGAACCATGGTATCTGTTCCTGATAAAATTATTAAAGTTCCTTGAACACCTTTTCAAAGATGGCCACCATCAGTAACATACAAAAAGTGTATTTCTTCAAGCATTCTATACAGATTTTCTGGGCTAGAATTTCCTCTATGATCCCTCCCTAAGAATCAGTTAGCATATATGTTCTTCACACTTCTCCACATCCTATTTATTCCTGTGAATTAAACACCAAAAGGTGCAGGATAAAAATGAATTTATATCGTAAGAAAACAAACTCCTCTATCCAAATAAACCTTCAATCTGATATTGTTCCTCCACTGGATTGAATCAATTTCTAGGATCAGCATGTTCCACTACCTGCTGCTCTGCTCTGCCTCCAGCTCTTTCAAAGTATTCCATGGAAAAAGTGAAAAAGCATTTCAAGCCTTGCCCTTGCAGGTGGGCCGGATTCATGGGCAAGTAAACACCACCTCTCTTCCATAGCTGTCAGGCCCCACATTCCTATGGAAGTAAATTAAGCCAGAAGAATTATTTTTGAAGACTAGAGCTCTGAATTGTTCATATTTCTACTGATAATTATCTGGTTTTATTTAGCATCTTATAAAGCAAGGCACAAATGTACAAAATTGCGTCTACTAAATTAGGTAATTTTTTATATATATTTACACAATTATCATAATATAAAATGTGCTTAGACACTGTCATAGCACAGCAGTAGAGGAATTAAGGACAACCTGATAATAAAACACAAATAGCAGGTCCTACATTTCTGTTTGTGCTTCACCTGAAGGAACATATTCATATGCAGATACAGAAAGCAATCAATTCACCGTCCTTTATTTTTCCACTCCTCACAGAAATCAAACTTTGTTGCTAAGAAGCTGCGGAAGGAGTAAAAGGCAGTAGACCAGCACCCAGAAGAAAATGATGAAGTGGAAGAGCTCTGGCTGCTCAACAGCTGTAATCTCATGAGTTGGTGTAGGAGTCTCACTTGCTTCTGAGTCCTTTCTGTTCCTGAAAACAGCAGAGAACTGGGTAAGAGGCAGGACAAGGAAGAAAAGAACTTCACTGTTAATATTTACTGTAAAGATCAGAGGGTAAACTAAAAGACAGAAGTTTAATGACCCATTTCCATCTAGTCAATTGGAGTCCAAGCTAGACTATGAGGTGCATAGTAGGCTTTGGCAGCACGTTTCCTTAGGAGTACATAGCAATTAATCTTCTGAAAACTCTGGACAAATTCTCAGGTGATTTAAATATATTTAAATACATATTTACAGTATAGTCCTTTGATGTAAGGTAATTTCCATTATTGAAAAGGATGCCAACTAATATTCAGAACAGTACCTGGGCCACACATATGACACTTTCACAATTTTACTTATACAATGTATCTGACTTGATATACATTCCCCAGATCTTCTGCTTTCAGAGCTTCCATGTCAGATATCAGAATGCTAAACAGAAAAAGCTTAATACTTCAGAAACCAACCCCAGCAGTTGGGGGTGTGAATGACAACTCCAAAATTTCACCTTTCCAAAATTCCAGCTGTGGTTCATAAAGGCAAAGCCCAATGGACTCTGCCAGCACCACTGATCAGTCATAAAGACAAGAAAATTACTTGCAAAGACTCATTTCATAATTTTATAATACTATAAATCACCCTGTGGCAGACTGGCTTTTAATTCTACTTTTTGAGAAAATTGGGTTTTGCCCTGTTTTATGGGTTGCTTTTCGGTCTTGGGGCATCCTTCTTCCTCACATATTACATTGGATATATACCTGGGTATTACACAACATTTGCTCAATATCAGCAGTCTGCAAACAGACATAACTGTGACAGCTACTCATGGTTTTTTTTTAATAGATGCACATGACCAGGACATTGGTTCTTCATAGTATTTTCTGCATTTAAATGCAACCATCACTTTTACCAGAAGTTCTGGGAGGTACTTTTCAGTATCAACCGAGAGGCAAACCCTGAAGCAGTCCTTTTTTCTTGGAGATATGCAGACCCAAATACTGATGGGATAGACACTCTGCATTCAGGATCCATCATCCTAAATCAAGACCAAACACACATACAAATTGCTCATGGGTGCTCTAACAGAGGCCAGAACACCACTGAAGTATCATCTTTCCCCAGCACTGACCACACTAAATATTGTCTTGACAGTCTTACAAACCTGGAAAGAGTCAGTCATCACTGCTAGAGGGCCTCATATTTGAAGTTCTCCCACTCTTTTCTTGGTCTGAAATATCCACCATTTGGGAAAGTACTCACAGTCTTGCTTAGGCAGCTGGATCTTTCCTCTCAAGTCACGAAAAAGCTTTTTAATCAGGGGCAAGATTGAGCAATAGAGAAGTTTTTAATCTTAAACCTTTGGAAAATATGGACTCCAAGCCATTACACAAGACATTCAGTCAGTCTCTACCATTATAATTAATTTTCATTTCCCTCTACAATATCGTTAGAAGTACCTAGGAGTTATAGTTTTCTTGCAAAAGGCTTTGTCTGAATAAGAACTACTCACCTGATCATTAATGGATTTTCACCCACATCTGTCTTCTTCTTCTCATTTACACAATAGGTTTCCTTAAACAAACCAGGAATATATTATATAACATAAAAATTAAAACTCAGCATCTCACAAAAATGGCAATTCTGTGTGTATTCTATGCAGAGTATATCTTACATTTGCTCAAATAAAATGAAAGTGGGCTTATAAATTTATTCCCTGTCAGCACGTCCACCACTGCAGTCTGGTACACACACAGAAGAGGAAAAAACTTATGAAATAATATTTTTTTTTCTTGCTTTCAGCTGCTCTCATTCAGTTGAATAAAGCTCCCCTCATTAATACATATTTCTAGCACCTCTGACAGCATTGCAAAACTATACCTCAGTTTCATTGAACATTGGTGGCAGCATTTCTTTAAAACTCAAAGACGGTCAGAATCTATTTTGTGAGGAAAAGAGACATATTGCTATCCTTGATCAGTGTGCCCAGGTGGCTGATGCTGTCCCTTCCTTCTGACTTAAAAAATAAGAATCCAGAGCTCAGTTGTATAGTGTGCTCTCAAGAAACCAATATGAACTACATCTGCTGTTAAGGATGCAGTCTCACATCACAACTAGAACCTAGTAGGGTTAGCTGCTGCTATTGAGGTAATATAATACACCGATACTATGAAGCAGAGGGACAGAGCCCAGTCTCATAAAGAGTGCACTTCAAGAGACACCCAGCATTCTTGCAGGGCTGTGATCAGAATGCCAGCACACATACAGAGAATACAAAATGCAAAAGAAATTGGAGCAGCAAATAAAGATAGCTTCAAAGAAGCAAAATGTTGCAGCTATGCAGTTCATAGAATGGTCTGAGTTGGAAGGGACCTTAAAGCCCATCCAGGTCCAACCCCCCTGCCATGGGTAGCCTTCCACTATACCAGGCTGCTCAAGGCCCCATATAACCGGGTCTTGAACATCTCCAGGGATGGGGCATCCACAGCTTCCCTGGGCAACCTGTGCCAGTGCCTCACCACTCTCATAGTGAAGAAATTCTTCCTAATGTCTAGTCTAAATCTGCCCCTCTCCAGTTTATACCCACTGCCCCTAATCCTATCACTACAAGCCTTTGCAAACAATGTTGCCCTTCTCCCAGTCACCAGGAACTTCTCCTGACTGCCATAATGTTTCAAATATTATGGAGAGTGGCTTGGCAATCACATCAGCCAATTCCCTCAGGACTCTGGAATGCATCTCATCAGGTCCCATAGATTTATATATGTTCAGGTTCCTCAGGTAGTCACAGACAGTGACACTACCCGTGCAGTACCCTCTTGCTCTTCAGTTTGACCAGCAGGTCTTGACTCAGCCACGCTGGTCTCTTCCCTTCCCTGCCTGATTTTCTACATCTGGGGACTGAGTGCTCTTGCACTCTATGGGAAAGCATCCTTAAGTATTTGCCAGCTCTGTTCTCCTCCCTTGTCCCTAAGGAACATTTCCCAGGGGAAACTATTGGGAGTCCTACTAACCCCAGGGGAAACTTACAGGGGGTCCTATTGACTAACTCCTTGAAGAGCTGGAAGTTTCCTTTCCTAAAATTTAGGGTCCAGTTACGATGAAGTAAGCCTCAAATTTACCATAGATTTAATTGTAGTATTAGGTACTCCTTTGTGGGTTTGTTCAAGGTTCAATAAGGTTCAGTTCCATATATTTAGGAGAGTTCAGTAAAGCTTTTCAGCTATGTCTAGTTTTGGCATAATCACAGAGCTTTATATATAGAGTAGACCCTTTTTACAGTATGTGAACTTCTGGAGTTTAAGAGAAATAGAGAAACAGCAATAGGTAGGTTTCCACATACTTACCTCTTCAGAAATATTAGGAGCTCTTTTTCGGAGACAAATGCTGGAATCACTGTCACTGGTTCTGAAAGGTATGTAAAAGAAAAGTTTTAAAATTCATAGCTATTTTTTTTTTTACTTCAAAGAGAGCCACTATAATTACAAAATCACAAATATGCATTGTTGCATATATGGGAATATGGGCTTGAATTTATCAGTAACATTATAAAAAATAGCTTTGGGAAAATCTGACCAATGATAAAAAATCCATATGCTCAAATTAGAATCTTTTCTGAAAAATCATATCTGATAGGGTTTTTGCAAATTTAAGTGAGAGTATAATCAGGTTTTATGGCTGTCTAGATAAATGAAAACTTGACAGACCTTGCAGGGAACAGAAAGTCTGAAGGAGACAATGGGTTTTTCTAAGCAAACTCTTTCAAATTCATTTGAGTGCTGTAGTGATAAGCATCATAAAATTACAGTTCATGTCCCACTCAAGTACATTACCTAAGAACTAAATGAGAACATAAGAGGGAACAGAATTGAACAGGGTAAAATTAGCTGAATGTCTCTGTACTGGTGCCGGCTGGAGGGCAGTTCACTTTCCCTATAGCAGCCTTTCTAGTGCTGAGCTTTGTATTTGGAGCTAGAACAGTGCTGAGAACACACTGGTGTTTCCCTTATTGCACACCTACTGAGGCTCTGTTTCCCAGGAACTGGCTGAACATTGCCTGCCAGCAGGCAGTAAAGAATGAGGTTTTAATGTTATTTTTGCCCCTCATTCCTGCTGAGGTTGGGGAGTGAGGGAGAGGCTTGGTGGGCATCTGGTGGCCAGCCAAGGTCAACCTACTACAATTGCATTTACCTGTTCAGAGATAGAAAAAAAAAGCCAACAAATATCTGTTGAAAAGAAGCAGTGTCACGCTTCCACATAGTGACACAATGTACATGAATTATTTTTTTCTACGTTATAAAATATTCTTTGCGCCCGAAAAGCAGTTATAACACTGCCTTGTTCAAGATGCACTGGGGTTCCAGTAGGGTTTTGTGTAGTAAAGTTTGTATAGCAAAGTCAAACCATGTCCATTCACACCAAACTGCTTTACATGTTTAAAATAAACAGAGGAAGAAGCCAAAAGTCCAAATACACTGGTCCTAAAACAAGTATATAAGAAACATCAAACGGACAGGACACACTTCAAAAAACCAAGCATTCATACCAGTTAGGTGGTTTTAAGCCCAAATAAATGTGAAATACCTGGTAAATTCCTGATAATCAGCAATTTCTTCCAGTTTATCTTGTGACAGAGCATTAGTGGCAACTTCTGAGATCTGCAGGTCTTCTGCTTTGATCATGTTTTCCCCTTCTTCCTCCCTATTACTACTTTTTTCTGATGTCTTTATAGCTATTGATAAATCCTCTAGATGTTCTACTATGGCCTGTTGAAATCAAGAAACATTTTGCATTAGATAACAAGACTGTTTCCTTACCCTTCTAAATTTCTTAGTGGTGTAGCCTGCTCAGATGCTAAACCGAATGTAGTATAAAACTGAAAGTCTCACCAAAGAGAATAAAAGGCAATCCATTTCTTGAGAATAATTTTGGATGCGTTGAGCTATAAATTATCATCAGTTCAATATACATACAATTAGTTGTCAGTTCTTTTTATATAAGAAGTCATGACATGACATGGCTCTTTGAAGTAATCTGCTAAGGTTTTTTTTTTAATCTATCCCCAATAGTTTCTGAATCTAACAGCAAATTGACTTCATTACTCTAGTAAGTGTCATGACCAAAACATGTTCAAACAACTTGTCTAAGCAACCTGTAGATTAACATTAAGTGGACATTCATTCCTGAAAAACACTAAAATTACTGTGCTGGAAAACATGCAAGACAATTATAAATCGGTATCTGCAAGAAAAGATGCAGTATGAAATTACCTAAATCTAATACATAGAATGACTACAAAAAATCACCTCATTTCTCCTCCACCATAGTAGACAAGCCTTCAATTTACACATGTAACTTATCCTGCTCAAATAGATTTAAGTTTTTGTGGGCAAACTTGTTTGGATTCACACAAAAATTACCTTTGCTTCTATCCTTTCTATATCAGAAATAATTCTTTCTGTTCATCTCATTACAAATTATTAAAAATACCCTCTGTGATATATATATAGGATTATACAGGAGCCTCAAACTAGTTTAAAACATAATTAAAATTCACATATTTGCAGTACTATTAGTACTAGGGCGTATTCTCTCTCACAACTTAGAGATCTGCAGTTCCATTCATTCCAGTAGGGGGCTGTGGCAAATAGTGTTACTGGACAGGAAACCAAGTACATTTTACATATTTCTCCAAAGCAAAGCAAAACAAAAGCAAATGAAAATCATTGAAGTCAGAGGCTGATCTTCCATACGTACACAAAGACATTCTGGCAATAAAAAATAAAATACCTCAGGATGCTGTGGAATAATGGAATCTTGATGGGTGGTGGGCTTTTTGCCATCTTTTTCAATTTCTAACTCTTCTACTAGTAATGGCTCTTCTTCTTCATTGGAAGAATTAATGTGACTATTAATATCTGTTGTTTCCTCCTCACCATTCTCAGTATCCATTTCTGATGGAGGGACAGCTAGCTTATTCCTTGAGTCTGGCTCTGGAGCACCTTCTTCATAGTTCTGTTCTGGTAAGCTCTTCTCATGTAAAACATCCATTGCTGTTTCAGAAGAAGCTTTGTCATTTCCACCAGCATAACCCTCTATACAAGGCTCAAGGTAAGCATCCAAAACTGCTGATATGGGAACATTATAATGTGGATAATAAAAGAGATTATGGGGTATTACAGATACTTTTGAAGAATCGGGTAGCACTTCAACTGAAGACTCAATTTCATCACAGCTGTCCACATCCTCTGGACTTTTAAGCACATCTGAGAGAGAGTCATCAGATGTTTCATGCTGTGTAGATAGTTCCTGGCTTTTGAGATTAGAACCATTCAATGAACAATGGTTGGTTTCTATTGTCTCAAAGACAGGTGATTGCTCTGTATGTTCGTTTTGTGGAAGTTTCAGTATTTCCTCATTTAGAAGATGAAGAACATACTTATGTGTATCTTCTTGTTTTGAGGTATCTTCCGGTAAAAGAATTGAAGTTTGGGGTTTGCCCTCTTCTACTTTATTTACAGATTCATCTGTAAGTATACCTGAAGTCCAGGATAATGGACTCAAAGAAGAAGTATTGGCTGAAAGGCTCTTAGTTTCATTGTCATATTCAGCAGAGGTTTCTTTAGTTAATTCTTCAGAGTAGTCTTCAGAAGAGTCAACAGAATTTTTCTGATCTGTCAAAATAGCTGGAGAACGGTCATCATTCTGTATCAGTGGATCATCACATATGCCCTCTTCACCTGGCATGAATTTATCACTTAGAACCTCCCAAGAGGAACTGGATTCAAAACTGACAGATCCTTTAATTTTCAGTGAGGTAGGCCTCTGAGGCTCCTCTTCAGATGTTTCCTGTGCATCACCTAACACTTTACTCAATTTCCCATTGCATTGTTCAGAAATGGTTTCTGATGGGATTTTCTCAGGCGTGTCATGAATATGAACCTTTGGAGGAGCAGGATGTCTCCTTTCGTGATTAACAGTATACAAGTTTTCTTCACTTCCACTTAAAATCAAGATTTTGCTTTCCTTTTCTGAAGGTGTGTCTTTGATGCGTACATACGTGGACTCAATTGGAAGCTCCTTCTCAGGATCTGTAAAGTCTTCCTGTAAGTGATGATGCACCATTAGAAGACAAATCATAACTCAAATACCATTTTACTTTTCTCCAAACAGTACAGGAAAAGCAACTTCCTAGCCCATCACCTCATTACCTTATGAATGGCCAATTAATGACTCATTTATTCTGAAACTAGGAAAACCAATTTGGCAAGTCAAGTGAGTTGAACAAAGCTCAATTTCAAGAAGCCACCTGTATAGGAAGATCAGAATGCAGACAAGCCTAGTCCTCATCTGTTAATGTATTCATCTCTCCCTGCTGCACCTGTGGAGACAACTGACTTGGCTTTTTAACACAATCCCAAACCCTAGGGATAAAATAAATCTAACAAGTCCAGTAAGTCCGCTGTGAAATATATTAATATACTAGATCATTCCATCCCAGCAGACTGTATTTAATAAAAACACAGCAAACCAGTAAGCTTTTTCTTTGTCCATTAGAATGCTCACAAGTCTTAACACCAACAAATCTTAATGCTCATCTAATCTAATAATCATAATTAGATTATTATAATAATTTTAGTTCCAATGACTTTAGTAATGCCCACCAATTTTATAAGCTACAAAATACATACCAACTGGAACATTCAATCAAGAAATGACAGGGAACGCCTTTCATGTGGGAACCATCATTTATGTGCATGTACTGTAGCACAAAACCTTACCCAGATACTCGAAAGATGCTGATTCTTTGGGAACCCTTTCAAACCAAAATTACTATGTTCAACTAGGTTTGGTTGCAAGTACAAGCAGCCTCCATAACAGTTTTTCACCTTATGTAGATCTCTTCTCAAGTTCCTGGGACTTCCCATCTTTTTCAGTCCCTGACACTGTCAGTCCCTGCTTGCTCTTCAGGTTTTTTTAGTTTTGACAAAGTCTGTATTAAACTCTCTGGAATCTTGCCTGCCATATTAATTGTGGCCCTCAAACTTGAGGAGATAGAAGTCAAAATGAAATTCAAGGTCCAATGAATTGTCATAGATAAAGGGATAAATTTCAGTCTTGTTTGGAGACTAATATAGTGAAGTAGTAGAGCCCTATGTAACCAGTTCTAACCTCTGAAAGTTATGACTGGATGCAAATGTTGAAAAGCACAATTCTACCTAAGCATTTTAGCAATTGCCAATGAAAACCTATTTGACTGGATTTAACAAAAATGTGAAAAATTAAAACTAAGTCTGTGGTTTACCTTAAATAGTTTAGAAAGAAACCTAGAAGATAAATACAGAAATATCTGAATTTAAGTATGCCAAAGCAAATAAAAAAAAAAATTAGGTGACACAGGAGTAAAAACATACCCCTTCCAGCTCCGGGAAGTGTTCCAGAAACTGCGCCACATATGTCACAATTGACTGTTCATCAGGAGATTCCACCATGATATCTATGGAGACAGACACAAGGGACTTGAGCATACAGATCTTTGAAATGCTCTTGCAGAAGAATAGATCATCAGACATTCATACTGCCTTTATGATGAGAGAAATAACAGCTACAAACACTTTCCTTTTTCTGACAGCATATCAGAGAAGGTGGAATCCTTTTCGCTGTTGACAGTATTCAAAAGAGTTCTCAACATCTTACATTCATTTTTTTCTATTTTCAGACACATACGAAACACTGATCAGGGTCCTTTTTCATCCACCTTATGGTCATTAGACAGTAAGCTTGCTGAGTGACAGCACAGGTTTATTTTTAGCAGATGGCTCAGTCTGCTAACAGGTGACCCATGAAAGCACAAATAATCAATCTCTGCTTTCACTCATAAAATCAAGACTTAATACCTGTCCAGCAGAGATCAGTAAAAACCACTGCAAGAAGCAGCTTTATTTATATACATACATTCATATACATGCATACACACACTTACAATATATAAATACATGTGTATATATGCATTGTAAAGGAAAAACTGGGAGATGTAAATACATCTGGGTAGGTATCTACCCAGAACCAGTGTACATAGCTGAAACTATTTTAAGATCTCTCCCCCAAGGAGTTTATAAACGTGACTAGAACCATACGACTACATGTGACCAACTAATTTTTATTTTTCTTAGCAATCATAGAATGGTTTGAGTTGGAAGGGACCTTAAAGCCCATCCAGTTCCACATCCCCTGCCAGGCTACTTAAGGATCCATCCAACCTGGCCTTGAACACTTCCTGCAAGGGGGCATCCACAACTTCCCTGAGCAACCTGTGCCAGTGCCTCACCACCCTCAGTGTGAAGAATTTCTTCCTAATGTCTAGTCTAAGTGTTCCCCCTTCCAATCTGAACGCATTCCCCCTCACCCTATCACTATGTGCTCTTGTAAACAGTCCCTCCCCAACTTTCTTGCACATCCCCTTTAGGTACTGGAAGGCTGCTATAAGTCCACCCAGAGCCCTCTCTTCTCCAGGCTGAACAAGCCCAACTCTCTCAGCCTGTCCTCATATGGGAAGTGATCCAGCCCTCTGATCATCTTTGTGGTCCTCCTCTGGGCCTGTTCCAACAGTTCCATATCCTTCTTATGTTGGGGATCCCAGAACTGGACCCAGTACTCCAGGTGGGGTCTCATGAGAGAGGAGTAGACAGGGAGAATCATCTCCCTCGACCTGCTGGCCACGCTTCTTTTGATGCAACCCAGGATACAGTTGGCCTTCTGAGCTGCAAGCACACTGATCACATCAACAGCCTAATGACTGGGAGATTTTTGGTAGGTATCATAGTACTGTATATTACAGTTTGAATGTTACCCAACAAAGGTGATGTAGGCATTTTACCTTCTGGTTCTAGGAGCCGAGGAACACCCAGCTTATTTTGTGCAATGCTGAAAGCATCCTCCAGGTTTTCTCGAGCTGATTTCTCCAGTGCTTGCTTCATGTCTACCAAAGTAGAGTCTATTGCTTTTATGACAGCTAAGAAAGCAAGGCCACTCCTCCAACTGCTGGCAAAGTCCTGAACTGCAACACCGTACCTGAACAGAATTACACACATTTTCCATTGGTGGCTGTGTTACAAAATCCAAAGTAAAGGCATAATTTTCCTGAAAGTTAAAAGTAAGGTTGCTGAGTTGCATTAGTCACATTGGAGACAGTTTTGGATTTCAAAATGCACAAAATACGTCCATTAAAGCACAAGAACTCACAAACTGGATTGGTGTGGCTAACAGCTGACATCAACCTGCTTGTAGGAAGTAGTTATTAAAAACAAAGCCCTCAAGAACTCAGCAACATATAACATTTACAGAACCAAATGTCTCTGTGATTCCTGTTTCTGTTGTTCTCCAGCATTTTAATGTCATTGCTTGGGAAGACTGCCAGCACTTGAAGTATTTAAAAAAATAAGCATAAACGATTCACATTCCTGTGTACTTGGCCTGCTATAGCAGAAAATTGTGCTTTGCCAAATACAAATGGTGTCAGTATATGTATAAACCACAGGCACGCCAGAGGCCCTAAGTTTAGGAGGAAAAAACAGCCATCAAACTTGCAATGAAATACAGCCCCAGTACAGAAATTTCTGCACAGGTCGTTGGATAACGAGATTATAATGACACTATTATGGTTTTAATATTGCCGTTGCAAGAACAATTTTTTTCTGTTAGATGTTTTCAAATTCTACTCTTTGACAGGAATGAAAAGTCTATGGCCTTTACTTTTGTGGTCCTCACTTTCCTTGTACCACCTCCCTGTTAATGACATGATCTGAATTATTTCGGGGGTAAAACTGTGCTTCCTCTGTGGTCTGCACTGGTAGCAGTGAACTATGGAACGTATTTTTTCAGTTCACCCCTTGTTTATGCCTACCCTTTAATTAGCAAAAGATATCAAATCGACTTCACGAAAGCCAGGGGGTACGAGGGAACAATCCTGTTCTAAACAGCACAAAGCAGATTAGTGCAAGTTAACATTTAACACTCAAATCATGAAGCCAGCAATGCAAAAGGCTTCAAGGTCAGACGGTCACTGTAGACACATGGTATAGTGATATTCCCTTCTGCAGAGACCTTGTGCCTGCAGACTTCGAAAGCAGAAGCCACAGTGCACAGCAATGCATGCGCAGGGTGTGAGACAGAAGAGAAATACAGCTTCAAGAGGGCAGGTGGAACACATTTTTACATGAGGCTTGTTAGCTTACTTTCTGGTTTTCCTCTGAACCCAGATTAAAAGGGCTCTGATGGCTTTCCGCTGATCCTTCACTGTAACAGACATGTTTCTCTCCACACTAGGAGTGCTGGGGTAGGATGTGTCTGATTCCGGACCGCTGGGCCCGGAGGATAGGCTGGAGGAGGAAGAATTCCTGTTGAGGTTACCTGTCAACTCCTTAATCTGTAATAGAAGGTGAAACATGCAGTGGTCTCATTTACAATGGCTGCACGGAGAACTCAGTGCTTGTTTTCATGCAAACTTTTAAAGATAACAGCACCATAACTGAATTTTAAGATGTAATTATAGACCTATCCATTATAACTCTCAACTTGTACTGCACAGGTGTGACAGCCAGCAGCAGCCCAGCTGGCAACCCCAGGAAACAGAAAGGGCAAGGTATCAGTTAAGGCTGAACTGATCAAATTCATATTAAACAAAAAGCAACGAAGTGTGTCCTTCAAAGAGCAATTTCTTTAACTGCAATTGTTCTTCCTCTTCGCAGGACTTGCTGGAGTGAAATAGTCAAGAAATTGTGACCTGCAGCAGCACTGCTGTCATGGTCAGCATTGATATTTGAGTCCAAATAATCCACTCTGCTACTTTTAGGTCTCCCATGCACTCTGCTACTTTTAGGTCTCCCATGCCCTCTGCTACTCGAGAAACAGTTTCTGGTCACACCATCTCTGCCTTTGAGTCCTTCTGGCCAAACTAGGGCTGCGCACCACAGCTCAGCTTAAGGAGCCTAGCCAGGGAGAGAAACCCCAATGCAACTTTTGAGACAGAGATTATTTTTTAAACTTGTAGCCAGTTTAGAAATGAACTCAAGAGAATGAAAGAGCCCTACAATCTTTCTTACAAGAGTTGCAGAAACCCTCTTCCATCTCTCTCTGTACATTATAATTTGCTATTGTTTCAAAGGATATTTTCAAAATACAAAAAGATTAGGGAACAGTTTTAAACTAAGCCTGAGGCTAAATAAATTTTCAGGCTCAAATCGGTTTTATCAGTTCCAGGTCCTTCAATATCTTTCATCTGGCCCTCTACATCAGTTGTGAATTTTTGCCATGTTGAGTAAGTTTCCAGAGATCAGTGATTCTACAAGGAATTCCTCTCCACATTAGATTAAATCCAGAAAAGCTTAATGCAAATAAACCATGACCTGGAACCAAACCTGATATGTTGGTTCAGATCCAGGGAATCTGGACCAGAACCCTGAGAAGGCACAGAAGATAAGGGAAAGTAGTAATGTGAAGCTCTAATTCTGGTCCAAGTCAAACGAGGGCTTAAATTGCCTCCTTTTAACACCCAAATAGGTCCAATAAGGTAAAATGAAAGCAGCTGCAGGTATAAAATTAGTGTATATTAATAGGGAAAAGCTCAGGTTTAGCATGCTTAATTATGTTCCTTAGGATTAAAAATCTATTTAAAAATCAGTATTCAGCTGGAACAGATTGATGCCATGAAGATTATTCACTTATGATTAAAGTGTTCAAGTTTTATTACCTGAAAAAACAAGATTATATTCCATATTAATCCAAGTACCAGAGAGGAATTTCCATCTGCTATTTCTGCTGCATCGATGCTAACAAGCTTTACCTGTAGAAAAGAACATAAATTCAGAGCAAAACTCAAAGAAGCAAAAAATGCACTGTCTTGAACTGAGACTACTGGATGTGTCCAGAATACTTCTACCACAGACTGGCCAGCCAAAAAAGCAAGACTGAAACCTTGTGTTAATGATAATTTGCCCCGAACACAACCACTCTGCCCATGGAACTCTTATGTCAAGCCCCCAGCACAGTTTGTAGAGTAGAATTGAGCCCAGTTCTGCATCATGAGGACCACAAATATGTTTCCTCCACACAAAAATGGAACAAGATGTTGCCCCCTCCAGCGGACCCTATTCTTAAAAAAGCAGAGTTAATTCTCGTACAAAAATTAAAATCCTAATAAGATCTACTTACTTCTGATTTGCTATGCATCTCATTTCTCCTTGCTTATCTAACCTAACACAGTTTGTAAGGGAGTTCTGATTAAATCAGGTCACAAAGGATAGGGTTGCTAATGCAAGCAAACTCTAGATTTTTCCACACAGTGATTTCTTCCCCCTGATAATACCAGGATGTTATTCTCTTAGACAACACAAACTTAGTTTTGGCAAAGGTCATGAAGGAGGGAGGAAGCTGTCAGTACTGCACATGGCACCCAGACCCAGTTAAAGCCCAGCATACAGCCCATTTATCACTGAGAAATTCCGTATATGATGAATCACTTTGCAGTGTTTTACCCTGCTTCCCCAGAAGCTTATGCTGATGGGTTCCACCCATTGTGGTTTAATATCTAACCCTAAGGCTCTTGGCAGCCAAGGCATTTTGCCAACACTTTCATCACAAACCTTCACTAACCGGTCTGGTTAAAGTGAAAAAAGGAAAGCAAAATAACTTTTAACCTAGTGGTTTGCACAACAGTTTTCAATCTTAGCAAGAAGACACCTTTAGCTGTCACTTTTCAAGTCAGATTTCTTGTTAGCTCCAAGGTATTTGGCATGGGAAAACCTTTAATATATAGCACATTTTAAAAGCAGTTTCTCCAAAATAGGGAGCAAGTGACATTTACCACTATATTGCTCTCAGTGACAGCTCTGTTACTACTGCTTATGTCTGTCACCCAGCCATACCCGGCTAGAAGATACTGGCTGTTTCATAAGGAAACAAGTAATCCATAGAAAAGTAGGTGTTTTAGTACTACTAATTAAAAGGGTGCCTGTGACCAGGGCTTCTCCTGCCTGGCCTTGCTGATTGAGGTTCTAGGTTGTCTTCTACTGAGCTCCTGGCAACCAGATATGCTTCAGCTCTGCAATATGATGATGTCAACAGAGAAAAAGAGACCTGCCAGTAGGTCTTAGTTGTATTTGGGTAAAAATCAGCTGGGAAACTGTTAAGAAATCTGAGAACTTTTAAAATATTTCTTAGCAGTTCTACGGAGAACAGGTAAGCCGGCAATCTGTGCTCGCAGCCCAGGCAGCCAGCCTATCCTGGGCTGCATCAAAAGAAGTGTGGCCAGCAGGGCGAGAGAAGTGATTCTGCCCCTTTATTCCTCTCTTGTGAGATCTCATCTGGAATACTGTGCCCAGTTCTGGAATCTTCAAGGTAAGAAGGATATGGAGCTGTTGGAACGGGTCCAGAGGAGGGCTACAAAGATGATCTGAGGGCTGGAGCACCTTCCCTACAAGGACAGCCTGAAGAAGAGAAGGCTCAGAGGAGATCTTATAGTGACCTTCCAGTACCTGAAGGGGGCCTACAGGAAAGCTGGAGAAGGGCTATTCATAAAGGCTTGTGTGGATAGGACCGGGGGAATGGGTACAAACCAAGAGGGTCATGTTTAGACTAGACATTAGGAAGAATTTCTTCACTATGAGAGTGGTGAGACACTGGCACAGGTTGCCCAGGGAAGCTGTGGCTGCCCCATCCCTGGAGGTGTTCAGGCCAGATTGGATGGGCCTTGGGCAGCCTGGTCTAGTGGGATGTCCCTGCCCATTGCAGGTTCATTGGAACTAGATGATCTTTAAGGTCCCTTCCAACCCAAACTATTCTATGATTCTATGTAGACATAACATTTAAAGTCAGAGCACCCCCTTTTGGTGGAGTTTCCAAAAGGAGACTGAAACACCTAGAAGTTACTGGACAACTTCTTGACCTTCACATCATCTCCTGAGGAAAATGGCGAAGGAGATTAAACCTCCCACATCTCCCAGTTCCTAAGAGAGCCACTGAGGCTTCACATCATGTTCATCCCTGCACTGAGGCTGCAGTGACTCTCCCGCATGGCTAGAACTGCTGCAGGATGTCTGGAGAAAGAGCTAAGCTCATGGCAGGGAGGAAGCAAAGTGATATCAGTTGCTATTGCGGCAGTCCATGCAAGGAAGAGTTTTGCCTATACGCACACACTGGATCCCTCCTAACCCATAAAGTTTAAACACTATAGAGCACTTGCACCCTGGAGTCAATAGCATGATCAATTAAATTTCCTCCCCAGATGGTATAGTGGAGAAGCTGCAAAACTTTATTTCGGATACTAGATAAAAAGATCTTTCACTACAGCAAGAAAGCTGCAGTCCTTTATAGGACATAGTCCAACACTTGTTTTTTCTTTTCTGAAAGATCTAGGTATACCATGTATATGAGTTGTTACGTGACTGGTACTTTGCGGCTCTTGACCCCCAAGCTTCTCAACATTTTTCAAGAAGAGAGAGTTTTCAAGACACAGACCACATCCATAGGGCTTTGGAATAAAGCCCTAATGGGAGAAACAACAAAAAAAAAGGAATTAATAATTTAAAGCTTCAGGGTCTGATCTTGGTTTGTCACTTACAACTTTAGGAAGTGATGTTGCAGTAGTGCCTCATTGACTATAAGGGAACTTACAACCTTGTAAGCTTTTGATTCCTGGAGTTAAACATTTCCCAGGTTTAATTTTCTCTTGCCTCTGATCAGCTGCCACAGCCATTTACAAATAAATACATGATTTGTAATACCTTAAGCATTTCTGAGGAAAGTCATCTGCCTTCAGTGTAACTGAAGTAATGCCACTAAGATCCAGTTCATAAAGATTACCTGCATTTCTTTTTATTTTCTTTCAATATTGAGTTCCCAATCCTTTAATCCTGTTGAGCTTTCACATTAAAAAAAATGAACAAATACTTCTTGTTTTAGACTCTCTAGGTGTTCTTGTTGTGCATTTCTATGTGGTGTTTCAGCCTGGTTGCTAAGGTAAGTCACAGTGCCTTTATGTAGTGTTTTCCTCTTCCATACACGCTGTACATCAGACTAGTTACAGTAATTTTAATTTGCAATATGCATCGAGGAAGGTATTAAAGTCAGTCTTTGAAAATACTCACATTACTGTCCTCCAAGAACTTAAGTGCTTTGGCAATGTTGTTCAAACGAAAAATGCGATGGGTTGAAGATTTGTATTCGTGCATCTAGAAAAAAATAAGAGCAATGCTGTTTCAAGAAAAGTTGGAATTATTCAGCACTACATATAAAGCTTAAAAAAACTACAAACAGAGGCTACAGAGGCTTCAAAGAGTAGTGGTCAACAGCTTAAAGTCCAGATGGAGATCTGTGACAAGTGGTGTCCCTCAGGGGTCCATACTGGGACCAGTGCTGTTCAATATCTTTATCAATGATATTGACAGTGAGATTGAGTGCACCCTCAGCAAGTTTGTGGATGACGCCAAGCTGACTGGTGTAGTTGCCACTACAGAAGGACAGGATGTCATCCAGAGGGACCTGGACAGACTGTCCCTGGAGGGCCCTGGAGAAGTGGGCCTGTGAGAACCTCATGAGGTTCAACAAGGCCAAGTATAAAGTCGGGGCAATCGGGGCAATCCTTGTTTTCAGTGCACGATGGGGGATGATGTGATTGAGAGCTGCCCTGAAGAGAAGCACTTGGGGGTGTTGGTCAATGAGAAGCTCGACAGGAGCTGGCAATGTGTGCTCACAGCCCAGAAGGCCAACCGTATCCTGGGCTGCATCAAAAGGAGCATGGCCAGCAGGGCGAGAGAAGTGATTCTGCCCCTCTATTCCTCTCTTGTGAGACCTCATCTGGAATACTGTGCCCAGTTCTCGAATCCTCAATGTCAGAAGGATATGGAGCTGTTGGAATGGGTCCAGAGGAAGGCTACAAAGATGATCAAAGGGCTGGAGCACCTTCCCTACAAGGACAGGCTGAGAGAGTTGGGTCTGTTCAGCCTGGAGAAGGGAAGGCTCAGAGGAGACCTTATAGTGACCTTCCAGTACCTGAAGGGGGCCTACAGGAAAGCTGGAGAGGGGGTGTTCATAAAGGCTTGTGGGGATAGGACCAGGGGGAATGGGTATAAACTGGAGAGGTTCATATTTAGACTAGTCATTAGGAAGAATTTCTTCACTATAAGCGTGGTGAGACACTGAAACGGGAAGTTGTGGCTGCCCCATCCCTGGAGGTGTTCAAGGCCAGATTGGATGGGGCCTTGGGCAGCCTGGTTCAGTGGGATGTCCCTGCCCATGGCAGGGGTTGGAATTGGATGATCTTTAAGGTCCCTTCCAACCCTAACTATTCTATGATTCTGTGATTCTATAGCTTCCCAAAACAGCAATAATATTACAAAAATAACCAGTTCTGACTGTGTGACCACAGCGGTCACTCATGCTTCAGTGTGCAGATGGTTCGGTTGCTACAGAGTATCACCAGCTAACTGCAAGTGCACCTGCAGTTGTGAGACATCTGCAGAATAGGTCTCTCATCTTATCCAAGTACAATACCCACACAGAAGAGAGTACTTGCTGACAAGATTGATGCAGGAAAAAAAACATTAATTCAACTGTAATCGGTCATTTATATTTGCACTGGGTGTTTCCACTTCTGGTATGTGGAACTTTATACAGCTCTTACAAAGAAAGGAGCAGAGTAAAATACACTGATATGTGAAACTACCCTTCTGATTTAGACTATATCAGTAAGGCTACTGAAACCTGAGCCAGAATACCAGAATTAGGCTCACAACGCCACCAAGCATCAGCAGACCTATTAAGTATCATAATGATCCTAAACAAAATAGAAACTGAATTTATGGATTAAAAAAATAATACAGCAAATATATCTCTTCTGGGTAATGTGACTTGGGTGATCTCCAAATGGAATATGTGAATATCAATGTATTAAAGCCTTAAAACCCCTGAGGGGTAAGAACATTTACACTGATCACATATCATTTACACCTCATTGTTATATATCTTCCTGAATTGTAACTCAAGACACCAACCTGTAACATAAGGAATTCACAGCAAAGTTGATGAAATGTTTATTACTATAACCAAGACTCCGGACCAAATTCTCCCTTATTCTTTGGATGTTCATAGCTCCATATCTATGGAGTTTTTCCCTCTTACATACATACCAGCTTTTGTCCTGATAAGACTTCCAGTAGTGCCATCAAGATTTTGCCATCTTGTATATCAATAAACAAGTCTTTCACTTTCAAAGGAGGCTTGTGCTGTGAGTTGAAAAAAACAATAAATAAACAGGTAGATTTTAAAGCAGTACTGCTTGGTAAGTCACCAGGATTTCAGAGTCTAAAAAGGAGAATTTTACAAGACAGAGATAGTAGAAATAAATGATAAATCTTAGCCTTAGGGAAGGAAGGGCTGACTGTTCTTCACATCAGTGGCAATTCTGTCCTAGGAGTGTCTGAGCTGAGCTAAACCAGATACAATACTCATGTAATTGAAATCAGACAAGGACTCTTACCAGATTTCCCGTAACAGAATCTCATCTTAATGACTCTGCCAAGGAAAAAAACACCTAAAGGTTGGGTGCTGATCCATTAGACTAAGACTGGTCCAGCAGAAGCAAATCCCACAACGCTGAAATAAACCTACAATCCAGTCGGCCACAATGCCCTGTCTCCTCTGTAAGGTGGTATACCACTCTGTTTTCCACTATTTTCCAAGCACTTTAAGCAGCAACTTCCTGTACTGTCTCTCTCTCTTTTTAGCAAACTCCTCCAAAGGAATCCATACCCACATTTTATCAAGCTTTCTGATGATGTTTGCGCCGTGAGGCATGTTGCCAACTCAGTTCAGCCCTTACAGGTAGTCTCAGCTGCAGCAATTATACTCTGTTTGGGTGTCACTCACTCACGTGTTCCTAAAGAGCCCAATCTTTCTATATTTGATTAGGCCATACACTACTGTTTGGGTAAGCACTGCTTTCGGCAAACTGGAACCATACATTTTCATTACTAGTCTTTAATCTAGTCAAGAATACTCAACAATGCTCCAGACTGAAAGAAAGCAAAGTACTGTTCATTTCAAAATTACGTAATCTGTCTGAAAGCCTCAAACCCAAACCTGTTTTCTTCTCGCAGTACTTAAGACAAGAACAACCAGAACTCAGGAGATGCAGACTACTCCCAATTATACCATGACCAGCAGAGCCAGCTCCTCTCCAATGACAACCCAAATGGGATAGTCCGCTCCAAAAGAGGACACATCACACCACAAGTTTCCTGAAGAAGTACCAGAAGAAGACTTCACTGCTGCCCTTAAAAGAAAGAAGTCACTCTGCAAGAAGTGCTTCTTCTTTAAGGATAAGGGCAGAAGCCACTTTCCTCAGTGGATGTTCTCAGGGAACCACTTATAATTACAGAAAACTTTAGCGAAGCTCTCATTATTTACATAGATATATTTACTATGCCACTTCAGGAAAAACCTTAGTATAGCAGGAGACTTTTGCCCTCCCTTCAGAAAAGCATTTTTTTTTAGTTGAATCAAAGAGGAAAAAATTTGTATGCACTCCAGAGAAAACAGTTCACCTGCCCACAAACTTTCTAATATTTCATATGCTTGGCATAGCAGAATTAACAGCACCCTACAGTCTCTTCATGATCTAATTCCTTCTGTAAATCAAAGTCCTTCTCCACAGTCACATATTTGACAACCCTTTCTGACAACTTCCAAAAGTGCAGTTAATTTAAAGCCCTAGGCCCTGATTCACAAAGTAATCACGGAACGCTTTCTTAGTTCTGAGACCCTTTGGGAGTGACTGCTAGTCAAAACATTTCAAACTGGCCTTATTCTGATTTTCCAGTGAGACTGAAGAGGACCCCTTTATTCCTTCAGCAACACTCATTGAAGAGCAGTGGACTTAAGCAACTGTATACGTGATGCCTTTCTTCTTAAACCCCTTTGTCTTTCTTAAACCCCTCTGTCTGACATGCAGTCACTTTCTAAGAACTACAACAGCCAGACTGAAAGCAGTTTGCAGCCCAAACTTAGTCCCAGTCCGTACTTAGTGAAATTTAGCCACAGATACTAAAAGCCCTGTGACGCTTGAACTCCAGTCCAAACTTTGTCTAGATCAGGAAGCTGCTCCATTCCTGGATCCTACACTAAGCATTGGTGCTGTCTCAGTAATATTAAGAATTTTTTTTCACTTTACATCCTCAACAGCAGGAGAGTCATTCTCTGGATGGCAGACTACTCAAGAGAGTTAGTACTTATCTACTATCAATAAGAAAAGTAAATTTGGGTTAATATTCATTATTATGGTGTGATTAAGGAACCATATAAAATTATATTAAAAATCTTGTTCTCTAACATAAGTGCATGTGTAAAGATCCCATCAGACAGCCTCCCCAAAAACATGACTGACAGGGAATTAATATTTCTCATCCACAGATCCGTGATGAAGACAGGTTCTGAAGAATATCTGTCTTGGGCCATGATGCCTCAGCTGTCCAAACTTCCAGTCCATGGAAGAACACAATCATCATCACCTCAGAGCAGCTTACACTAGATTTTATGTGGGTATGTTCTGTGGGAAAATTCTAGCCATATGATAACAGTCAGTGGCATTAAAGACTTAAATCCACCTGAGATGGACTAAAGCCTGCCAAACATTTGTTGCACCTGAAAAGTAATTTTCACTTACCCAGGAATATGCTTGCAGCTTCCCCTCATTCTCTTCCAAACGTCCCCATATACAGAGAAGTAAACTTTGCTTCCAAATTCTGTTTTAAGGGGAATTAACTGCAGTCTGTCTACTGTTGTGTCCTCGTATCTCAGTATTAACATGGTCAGTCTTACCTTTCCCAAATGTAGGTTTATCCATCTGGTAAAGGTTCTCTTCTGTACATTTTCTCGTTCCACTAGAAATATCATAAACAAACAAACGAAAAAAAAAAAACAGCACTTAAGATTCCAGCAAAAACAGATGCACAAAAAAGATGAAATTCATCAGATCCCTGTGAATAAAATAAATGTATTCCAAGCAGGAGGTATGAGCTTGAGCTGTAGTGTTTTATTCAATTTCTTTGCCCAGACATGAGCTATATACTTGTAGATTAAGTACATAAGAAGTCTGCCTTAGTTCTGCAATCTTCAATGTAGCTTTCGAGAGGTGAATATTTATGGGTTGTGCACAGCTCTCCTGTGATGTTAGACTCTGAGCAGGCAGCTTGAACCTTCTATGTCAATTTATAGGATTAATGCTCTGACACTCATATGCAAATTGGTCTGGTGTGGATTCCAATGTACTTACTTGCGTGCACAAGGGAACAGGACCGCGTTAGCCAGCACAATTTTTGTCTTCATTCTTACGAAATGAAAAGCCTCATCAAATCCCATCTTCCTCATCTCCTAACAAGTGCATTTAAAATCAAAATTCCATGTCCCTACTTTGAAGAATCATTTTATTTATACTGCAGTAAGATGAAGCGTGCTTGTTCCTTGCCAGAAGTGCTGTCTGCTAGGTGCTGTACAAAGAAGTCTTGTGCCAGCTGAAGAGTTTTTAATCACATCTGCTATATCCGGAATCCATAGCGAACTACACAAAAGTGTAAGGGGAATCATATTACTGACCAACTTTCATTTACCTTCTAATATAAAAAAGTAAACCATATATTTAATATAAATGAAGTAGACTGACAAAGCAATACTTCACTTTAGAGACCATTATTCTTAAGTGGTTCTCAAATTTCTCTTGAATTAAGGAAATATGGCAATTTATGGAGAAAAAACATTAAAACTAGTTATATGCTGTATTTCAATTTAGTCATAGACTATATCAAGTATATTTTAAAACCGTTCTGTGTTTCTTCAGCCCTACAAAACCAGCTAACCTATCTACTGGGAAATCATATTCCGTATAAGTCTGGTTTGTTTTTATTGGTCAGACTAATTATAGGCTAAGTAGTAGCTTCCGTAAATCAAACTTTAATATTGTTCTTTTTGATCATTTTAACTGAAGGGTCAGAAGCCTCCAATCATATGTAAAATTGTTTTCCTTATTTTGATGTATTGGAATAGAGCTTTCAGCATGAATTACATCTGTCACTGATGGCCATTCTAGCCTTTTAAGTTCTCTTATTCCTGTAAAACCTGATTTTATGTAAGACTGGTTGAAAAAATTCATTACCCATTAAGTGCTTTAGAAAATATGGAAAATGCCAAACTAATTATTGCTGTTGGCTTTTCTTTAAAAATATCTTAGAAGAATGCACACAGATTTGAAACAGCCCTGTACACATGAAATTGTAAATTATATTAGGGTTCCAGAATATCTCTAAAAACCCTACAGTGTTTACCACCTACAAGCCTCAAAGTACAATAAACTAAGAGATGTGTCACATCTTTCTTGGGCTACCCTTCCTTCAGCACCTCGACCCTGCAACTGTTCTTTCAATGCACTCACACATTCCTGTCTGAACAGCAGAAGTGCTATGTTTCACCCACAGCGTAACTTCCACAATCAATCTGTAAAAATTAACTTTTGAGGGTGGGTGGAGGTTAATGTGAAGTCAGATCTGTTCCCAGATACACTTCTTTTTGTTTAAATACACATGTTGGTGCAAAGGGGAAAGCAGAACAGGCACACAGAAGCTAGGTGCAGGACACGGCATGAACTTTCTTAAGCTTGTCCGAAATGCTTAGGAATGCTCAGATGGACAGTGCCAGGTTTCAGGGAGGACAGAAGACCTTATCAAATGGGTTGGATATATGGACTTCCAATGTCAATCAAAATCAAAGAGGAAACACATAAGGGTACAGAGAAACAAAATAAATGTTTTCTGATTTCATCAGGGGCATGGTGTCTTGGTTTCAGGTCCTATTTTTCACCAGTCACTTTGGCAACCCTCATTTTTAGGGTAAATAAGGATGCAAGAGAGAGCTGTGTTTATTTACAGATCATCCATAAAACCGAGCACACACTGGCTCCTAATTTTGCTGCAGAAATTCTGCCATCAATGCAAATTAGAGTTGCACATATGCCTGAAAGGATGGGTGAGCCAAGCTGCTATTACTGCTTCAGGAAGCTCACACACCAAAAAAAACCCCAGGCCCATTAATGAAAGCACTTGCATATATATACAGGTTTCAGTGGACATTTCTACAATAAGCAGTCTCTTTCTAGTACGAATAATGACCCCAGAATGGTCACTATTTGATTCTGTAATAGTTTAAAGCAACAGCAAGTAGATGAGGAAGAGGAAAGGGGCGGAAATGTGTTTATAAAATCCCTGAGGCAGACAAACCCCTAATGCAGACCATATGCTCGATGGTAGAGTTAATGGGGAAAGTTCAGCACAGGTATTTACTGATGTGTGCCTTTAACTGTTATTTCTCCAGCTTCGTGGACCTCCCAGCGTCGGTACAGCCCTTCTTCTCCACAATCTTTTCATTTCAGATGATTGTACAGAGACTCTATAAATCTTATACAGTTTCTATAAGTTAAATGGATTTTTTTTTCCTCTTTTGCACCTACTATTGTACAAATGTGAGGAAACTCATTCAAGTCTAAAGTTCCTATGCTTACGTATATAGTTTACTTATACTGCAGTGGGTTTACTGGGCAGCTAGAGAGCAATAACACCATTATAAAATAATAATTACACACACCATATGGCTGGCATGTGCACAAATCCCACGCAGGAAAAGAATGATGTCTGCTGTGAGGACTGGATTCAAAGACATAATGCTGGATAGTAATAAGAAGTTAGGAATTGCCATTTTGTTTCAGCTTAGGCCTTTATATAAGAGGAAAAATTATAAAGAGAAATTCTGACCACCACACAGAAGCTGGGACTTCCGTATGGAATATGGAAGTATTCCAATAAGCTCAGCTGCAACATGCTTTCAAAGTAGGGTCTAAGATATCGCAGAGGCACAGTATCTATACCACAGTACACAGGTGCAAGTAGTCAGTTTGCAAACAAATATTCACAGAGATACATATTCTGGTTTGTAAAATCTTACGGCAAAGGCATCTAATTTGTCACAGAGTAAAACTACACTTGTTCAAAAACCACTTGGGTAAATTCAAAGTTAAGCTGTTATGGACAAGAGAGTTGGAGTGCTTCCTTTTGTGGTACTATTTCCTGCCCCACCAGCCTAGAAATTCCTCAGGCATTTACTACTAATGCCATTTCTTCCTCCCTCAGATCTCCTCAAAGGTCATGACTGTTGCAATACCTACAAGAAGCCAATCCCCCAACAGCCTCTATGTTCAACATCAAGTTGGGGATAGCAAATATCAATTTGCTTGTAAATACTATTTATTCTATTGTTGTAGAACCAGTTATGAACAATCCTCTGAGGCACATCAGTATGGGGTTGGGCATATGAAGGAACTATGAAATGTAGAAGCTGATGTGAGTGGAACACTTGGCAGTATGTAATTACATGGCTTCAGAAAACTGATTGATTTGCACATATGCATATTACTCCTAAAGCAAAGCAGAAGGTCACTTAAATTTGTTTCCAAAGCTATTAGTATTTCATCCAGGATATCATCAGAAGATGACATTATAACCTCCACAACTGGCCAAGCTTGCTTTGAGATCCACTTGCAATTTACCTTCAAGACATCTTGTTAACTACTAGTTTTATAACACACACCAAAACCAGCTTCCTCATTTCTACTACAGGTTATAACCTCTACAGATACAAGATATACCAGTTATTAACATTAAGCAAGTTTTCAAGACAGAAACAGTGTTGTTGGCCACCTAACTGTGAAAGAGGATGCTGTGACTGCCCTTGGCTTCAGAAGCAATAACTTGCCAGGAAAGTCATCCCATATCCATTTCATCAGTCACCAACGGCCCCCAAAGAACGAGCTTATAACCTTTTTGGCTCTAGAGGTATCTGAGCATCTGCTGAAGTCTTAGATCAGCAGAAAACAGTACTTCTTATTAAACAACAAAAATATATGGGAAAATGTATGATATTCAAATACTACCATCTAACTCCAAAATGAAACGTTGTTCAGACACTCTAAGTCTTGGGAAATGCAAAGTCCTACCCTTACACCTTCCTCATCCCTAAACCCCAGCTCTTACAGACAAGCAATCAATCAGTCTCTAGAGAACACACATTGAGCAATCTACTTTTGAACCACTCAAACTCCAAGCCACCAAAAAAAAAAGAGGACTGGATTTTAAACTGGGCTTCATGGTGTTCCTATGCTTTGGCTCTGCCTCGGTATTTCTGATTATTAGTCACCACACTATCAAGTTTTAATACTGTTTTCTCTGAAAACTCAGTGTTCATAGAGGAAGCCAGCCAGACATCTTAGAAAATGAATTTTACCTAAATTTGCTCATTTGCTGCCCGCAACATTCTATGCTCGTGCTATTATGTCTCAGAAACTAAAAAGTGTGTTTCCAGGCCTTAAAGATGACATTGTTTTTAGAGAACATTACAAGGTTGCCAGCAATAAACACTATCGGCTAAGGAGAACTTCCTAGACTTTTGTTTTAATTAGGGGGTTCTGTATTCATAGACACAGACTGATGGCATTGAGTAGTCAGGTTGAATTTTGGTGCCAAAACAGCAAAAAAAGGGTGGCCTTTGACTAAGATCTGCCTCAACGTGCTTCTGTATACAAAGCAGCTCAACACACAATCCCAGCGTGCTGTTCTACCTCTTTTTCTGCCTGTACAGATGCAGGCAATTGCATATGCCATATGGGCACATAAAGGCCATGCCATCAACACAAGATGTTGATGGTAGATACAGGGTATTGACTGCTGAACGGAAGCACATATCCTTTTCCAGGAGACCTTTCACTGCTCAAACACAACACATGGGACAAAGTTCAGATTCAAAGACAAAAGGCAGGCCTTATGTAAGCAACACATCTCGCCTGGGAATGGTGACTAGAAGTGAGCTATAGCAGAAAAAACAAAAAGGAGGGTGAGAGAGACTGGGTGGAGATAGCCACCAGCAAAATAAATGGAGAGTTTAAGACGAAATGTGTGAAGTAGGGAAGGGAAACATACAATTAAATTTTTAACTTCTGTTTGCTCTCAACACAAAGTTACATTAAACACATTGAACCCTCAGAGACTTAACTTCTATTATATGTGTTTACAAGAAGCTGAAAAAATAGCTCACAATGTAAGACAACACGCAGGAAAACACATGCCTCTCAAGTCTATAATGTGCAGCCCAGCTACACTGCTCAGTGAGTACTTAATATTTACAAGAAAATCTCTGTATTTGTAGGAGTGTGAATTTTAATGGCATAATCAAAGTATAAGGAATAATTTTATCCAAATTGCCCACAAAATTAATTTTATAAGCTTCTGAATTCCTGGTAACTGTATTTTCCTTGTGTGTAAGAAACCCCCAAACAACTTAGAAGATTAATATAAATTTTCTTTTTGATCTATACAGGGGTTGAAGGCTTTGTTGTGTACCAAACACCAGTCTGATATAATTTGGAGCATGTGAAATATTAAATTTTACAAACTCTGGTTTTCTAAAGGAAATATTAACTACACTATATAACATGAGACTGCTCTCAAGTTACCCTCTACGAAATAGGGCCTCTAAGACTTCCAGATGAAGTTGTTAATTGTTTGTTGAAACTGACCCATTTATTAGGGTCTTTATTAAATTTCTATGGCAGGTGTTGAAAGCTTGAGGCCTTTTCATTCCATTAAAGTTGCAGAGTCTGATCTTACTGGTTCAAAATTCTTTAAAACCGAGGTTGGTCCTGCAGAACACAAACATCACAGGATCACAGGCATAACATTTTCATTAGCTGCAGCTAAACAGGTTTCTTTTGAGGTCAATGTCTGGTTATAGCAAAATATTTACTGCTACAATTACTATATTGGGATTACATACGCCGGACAAATACTGCAGGATGAACGTGAGATTTCTAAAAAACTCTTAGCGCTTCAATCCTCACAATGTCTGAGACAGATGTTCCCTCTTACCAAAGCATTAGAAAGATGAGTTTATTTGTAAATTCTACTGAGCTCTGGAAGAGAAATCCTACATAAAATATTACTATTAGAGCTGACCAAAATATCTTCCAGTGAGAGGGATTAATTTTTCCCCCTTGAAAAGTAATTTGGCGGTGGCAGATGGTAAAGATTTCCCTCCCTGTACCCTTCAATCACAAAGCAAACATCTTTGTTCTTGTAACTTTTTATATACATGGAAAATGTTACTGAACAGATTAACAAAATATCAGATTTACATAGCAGGAATGTTCTTAGGAAATAAAATTTGACAATATTTAAAAAGATAAATAAGATTCTATTCTGAATATTATGAATAAAACAAACATCAGTGTTTAGTGGGAGTTTGGCAGACCCAACAAAGTAGTAATTAGGTTAAATTCAATGGGTTTGGAATTGATTTAACATGTGATTTATGTGTTGATCCGGCAAGCGGTTTTCAGACTGTGCACACCACCTCTTATGCGCTTTGTAAGAAGCATAATAGAATCATAGAATCATAGAATAGTTTGGGTTGGAAGGGACATTAAAGATCATCTAGTTCCAACCCCCCCTGCCATATGCAGGGACATCCCACTACATCAGGCTGCCCAAGGCCCCATCCAACCTGGCCTCCAGGGATGGGGCATCCACAGCTTCCCTGGGCAACCTGTGCCAGTGTCTCACCAGTCTCATGGTGAAGAAATTCTTCCTTATATCTAGTCTAAATCTGCCCCTTTTCCATTTATACCCATTGCTCCTCGTCCTATCACTACAAGCCTTTGTGAACAAATATACAGTAATCCTCCTGTATATGAAAATAAATAGGATTTGCTACTAACTGTAATGGCCATTAAGAGCAATGCAGATTTACATCACTTGGTTCAAGAGTTGCTCCTAGCCCAGAGTCTGCTGCATTCCAGTGCTGCTCACTGCACCAGCATTGGTTTCTAGAAACAGGATTGCTGGCGTTTTCTTCAGGGGTCCTCAGCTCTGCAGTGGGCAAAATGTCCAGTGCTTGCTGTTGCTGGAGTGCTGAACTCTGCTTCAAAGGGCAATGCTGAACTTCTGTTTCAACCTCTTCTTGCATCATTTCTACCTACTTGAGTATATCACACCTGATTCTCTCTACTTGGTCTAAAATAAAATCAGGAGTGCCCTTCTGAAAATAATAAAATCAGGGTTACTGCATTCAACCAGGTACCCATTAGCCCTAGTTTCATGTTAGTTAGAGGAACGACTCTTGAATCAGCTTCACACTAGCATGGTTTTACCAGCACTAGCACAGCCTTTTCCTTCCCACCCCTATGGAGAAGAACGGGCTGTACCTGTAACAATATCTGCATCAATATCTATATATTACTCCTGAAAGAATATCTCTGTGCTCATCCTGTAGCGCCCAAGAATTAAAAACAACTTCCAGATGCTACCTACCTCAACCAAGTAAAGGCTAGTCACAAAGTCCTGTTTCATCTCCACTACTCTGCATTTACCCTTATTTGTTGTGGCAAACCTAGAAAGCCTAGGCTGTGAAGCACTCTTTATTGTTGATGGTTTTTTTTCTTCCAGAGAGGAAAAAAAAATATCCCTTTGGCTGGTTCATTTTGTTGATACATCAAAAGCTGAATTGCAACAAGATATTCTGCTTTACATCAGTTCTGACAAGAGTGCTAAAGCTTGAATAATTTGAGACGAGCAAAGAAGCCCAACAAAACCCACACTATGTGTCGGGGTTATTTCCTGACATTCAGAGTCAGATTCCCACTGCTCCCTCTATTTGACAATTAATGTAAAGAGGTTGGTGGTTAACTGTACTTTTAGGCATTTGGAAACTTTGTAACTGAATTTGTGAGTAGAAGAAAGAAAATGCAGGGGCAGGAGACCAGCAACAGGTCCACTTCCAAAAAGAAGTCTCAGGCAGCTTCCCAAGCTCTTTTACAGGAGTCAGTCTTTAGTGCAAAGTTTGAACTCTCACAATTAGTAACCAGGACCTTCAAAGAAACAGAAGATGGTACAGAAGGGCTGAGGAGGCAACCTCCAGAGACATATAATCTTGTTTGGAATTTGTCTTGACCTCTGGGGAACTTGTACTTAGAAGACAGTAGTTTCATTGTCTAAAAATCAGGTAAGGAAAGGCAACCTCAAACATGGTTTGACACAGAAATACATTGCAAAAGTCATGAAATCACAAAGAATTGCTTGTGAAGGTGCCTGTGGCTTCTGGATTTCTCTTTTCTACTTCCCCCATTGTCCTCAAACAACTCTGGGACATTACCCAGACAGCAGACCATCCAAACCAAGAAATGCTTACGAAGCTTTCTGAACAGGACATCGCAGCACTAGAACAGGTTCAGAAGTAAACCAATTATACACGTTCAATACTGCAAAAACAGTAATAAAAGCCAGAAAGAATATCCGACTGTATGGACCACCAAAACCTACTGGTATGCTCAAGAAAGTGAAGGGGGACTCAGATGGGCCTCCTTAGTGAAAAATACACAGAATCACACTGCATTCTGCCTCTCTCCCACTTACCCACCCCTTTACTATCTCATATCAAAGCCGCTAAGCAGCTGAGAAGAAGCAGAGTGAGGAGCATGGTAGTTATTAGAAACATGCAGAAATACATGCACCTCTAAGAGCAAAAGATTCAAGAGATTTACAGAGATTAATATTAGCTGGCACAAAATCCCATGGCTTTGGAGGAATAAGCAATGCTTTATCCATTGTGGGCCAGGCACATGATCTGAAGTAGAGGGTATGAGACCATTCTTGGAGGGATGGAGAGGAAAACAAAAGCAAAAATACAACATACGGGATGGCAGCTACACTGTAAAGTGCTGTGTTGCTGAGCAAAGTGACTGTAATTTAAAAATGGATGAAGGCAGACTGTAAGCTGCCAAATAAAATGGCTAAAAAGCTGAACTACAGTAGACATCCTTTCTAAAATGCACTATAAAATGCAAGAGTCTAGCAGCGACCAGTGCATACCCCTGAGGAGTCATCACCTATCTTAATGACCTTCTAGGAGGTATGATTCAAGGGAGTTAGACCTGCTTTTGTGAGAAAAAGGTAGCTGCCATGGAAGCTATGGGCAGATCAAGGATGGCAAACTCAGAATCACAGAATCCTTAAGGTTGGAAAATAACATAGTCCAACTGTAAGCCTAGCACGTCAAGGTCACCACCAAACCATATCCCTAAGCAACTTCTGAGTGTTTAACTAAGACAATCATGCAGCCTCCCTCATAAGACTCCAACCCTAACTCTGCCCCCCTCTAGTCCTTACACAGGCTTCATGGGCAGCACAGCAGAAAGCCTAGTCTCCTTTGCACACTGGTGAGCACTGCTTTAGGTAGTACAGGGAACCATGGGTTGGAAGTCCTGGGATTATACTGAGTGATACTATCCAGCTGCCAAAGGCTAGGAAAGAAATTATTTTTCTGAAGCCAGCAGCAGTCTTTCTTTTGCTCCAACAGTCTTTGAAACCAGTCTATAACATGTGAATATCATTCAGAAATAGCATAGCATTGGCACAGCTTACCAATTAATCAAAACTAGAAGGTGTCAGGCAAAATCTTGTACTGGGCTTGGATTGAGGCCTGCTATAGCACTCAGGGTCCCATTTCTTCCTAAGAGCCTCCCAGAATGTGGTAATGTAGCCCTCAAGTGATTGACTGAAGCTCTTGATGGAGCTCTACATTTAGCTGTATTTTAAGAAATTTGACTGAGAACATAGATTGAACTATGAAAACCTACCCTTTCCCCTCCATGAGCTCACAGGGAATACCACCCAGAGGAAAAAGCAAACATAAAAGAATTTAGACCTAAGTGGCAAGCAAATATTTGTGCTATTTATGGGCATTTCCAGAAACAAAATTTAGCAGAGGGATATTCCTGATGTACAGTAATACTCAGAGCAAGACAATCTTCTTTCAAGAAAAAACTTGTTACTAAACAGCTACACTCTGTCTTTGCACAGTACCTTTAACCGATGAGGTCTGTGATCCTCCTTATCAGACTTGCACATCCTTGGGGACAAGACATAGCATCATCTCTGGTTACAAAGGAGAAAATGAGAGCACCAAAAACTTCAGGGACTAACTATCATAGAGCAACAAGCTCTTCCTTTAATACACTCAATGGTGCTCATATGGCATCACATCTTTCTAAGAGATAAGGTTTTTTTAAAAAAAAAGCTCATGGAGAGAACACGTATTTTGTTCCTTTGAACTGTGCTCAACATGCATAACGATCTCTGCTGAGATGGATTTAAAAGATATACTTCAAAACGGGACGTAAGCATTTTATTTGCTGTCAGCTTGTACTCAGAAAAACGGAAATCAGACATTCCAGACAAAGGTAGACCTTCAAATATGTCCTAGTCCAAAGCACAGGAGGAATAAAAGCAAGTTGGAAAAAGAGGGAGCTTGTGTCAGAGCATCTGGTTTCTACAGCCCTTTGAATCAGTTCTCTACTTTTATCTTTCTTTTAATGCCAATTAAAATGATATTTCCCCAGCTTCCTGGTGTTCTTGGCTACTCCCCAAGACTATAAGAGGGACGAAGACAAGGAACCATTCAGTTACTGCAGCCTGCCTGGTGGGATTTTAGTCAGAGAAACTATACCACGCAGAAGTATAGTTTCACACACCCTTTAACCCAGTACAGATCTGCACTGTCACTAAGAAGCTTAGCAAACACTTTTGCCAGCACAAGCGAGGGTGTCAAACAGTGTTTTGGCAGCAGAGTTGGCCTACTGTGTACATTAGCCCTTGGCCTGAGAGCATCCATATGCCTAAACACTATCAGATTAGCTCACTCTCCTCTTCCCAACCCTGTTGCTCTTGCACTGCCTGATATTTCTTGCCTCAAGCCTGAATGACAGGATTCTGGTTAATTTGCGTTCCTCGCATTTTTTATCCATTTGCCACATCAAATCATGAATGTTGTGCAATATAAAATAATATAAAGCAGAGCATGAGGACTGACAGCATTCCTACTGCCGTAGGAGTCAGAGGAGCTCTAATCAGTCAGCTCCTGTTCTGCCTCTTTTTCTCACTCTAACAGGCACGCCTGTCAACTTCACCACAGAGGATTGCTGGTATATGCTGAATACAGTTAATAGACGATACATCCACCTTCTTCAGGCCTGCAGGTACTTACAGAGCTGGAACGTGCATGCTCTCCAGCAGAGGAATTGCTATTTAGCCTCCATCTTTCTCCATCTGTAGGATGTGAGTTGGATGGGTGACCAACAGAAGAGGACAGTGAGGACACTGCTGTTTTCAGGACTACACATTCCAGTTTCTTAGGGCAACTCAGATGGACAATCCAGTAAAATAGGAAAAGACATCAAAAGCACCAGAAAGGCTGCCGTGCCCGCAGCCTCTTGATGTCAGCAACACGTTCTTGTCAATGATATTGAGATCAGCTGAGCTAGTAAAACCACAGACATTGAAACTGGGTGACAGAGGACGATGAGAAATGCACTAAGATGACAAGATGCACCAAGACCATGACTATGGTTAGACCTGGAGACTTGAAGCTGAGAAGCTTTTGCAGGCAGGAAAGCAGCAGCAGTCAGCACCTTGCCTTGCTTACACCATTCAGAAATTGTTCAGTTTTGAGAGCCTGGTTTTAAGGCTTAAGTCTTCCAAACAGTCTTTACAGCTGTATGAAACAGTCTTTACAGCTGTATGAAACAACCTAAGGCAAACCAAACGCTTTAGGAACATGAGACCTGACTCATGGGTTTCAAGAGCCATATATCCCCAGTGTCTTGTCATTTTGGGGTCACGGAAAGACATTATTAAGTATTTCAAGGGCTCTGGCAGTCTTAAAGTGCACATGGCAATGAGCTTCACCAAAGCACAGGGTACAAGCAAAGACAGACCAGAGAACTGAGTAATCATGACTAAAACATGATCAAGCAGTCAGTTCCCCTCAGGATCAGAAACACAATGAAATCTTCACAGAAAAAAAAAAAATAATCAGGGATGCAACTACCTGATTGCAGCCTCTTGAAAGGCAACAGGGAAACAGTAAGTCTTTAAGTAAAAGATACTACTTTGAAACTGAGGTATCATTAAAAAAAATAAAAGGACTCTCAATGCCAAACAGCCTTTAGACTCTGCTACAACATATTGCTAGAAGTTCATGGATACCAAAGTGTGACCTCTATTAAAAATATTACGTAGAAGATGGAGAGAAGGCTCAAAGTCTTAAGTGACTGAAGGAATCTCTTTCAGGCCTTGGGCAAATTTCCTTGATCTCTGTGCTTCTCTTTTTAATAGTGCAATCATTCATGCCTTGAAAGGATCTTGAAATTAAACCCACAAACACTGTCTGCAAAAGCAGTCAGATACTTCAGTGATGACTACAGAGTCAGGACCGAACGTTTAGAGAATAAGCAATTCATAAGACAATTTTTGTGATGCATCTGCCTAACAATATCACAACTGTGGATTGATAACATCATTTACCCAGCCAGGAAATTAATGTCAAAAGGACTGGATACAACAGTGTGTCACTCCTAGGCTAGTTTTGTTGGCACCTATATAAAATTCAGTCCTAATGCAGGAAAGTTGTAAGGACAGCAACACCTTTTACCTACTAACTCTATGGTACTGGAAGCAATTGAGGGTAAAAATTTGCAATTGAACTTCATCCACGGACCATACTTCCCTTGCTCACCAACATTACATTCATAAGCAAGTCACTGGAAAAGTCAGGATGGGACTTTTATGTGGTGTAACTTCCCCTGGAAGAAAAGAGTGAAACTTTTCATGATTATCTTCTAGTTTATTTCTCTGTAATAATAATGACTGAAATTTAGTTGTAAGAATGGCTTTGAAAATTCACGTTCTCTATTTTATTTCTACAGCTGCAGAATTACATTGTTTAAATTTTCTTTCTTAAGTGGATTTCCTTTGGCTTTGGTTCCCATTTAATAAACTGACAAGTTTACTGAAAACAGCCTTTGCTGTTTTCAGTGGATTAGTATGGTAAAGCCTAACTTGATTGAAAAATAATTTCACTCCATATTGCTTTACTGCCAGTCAGCTCACACTATGGACTACAGTTGCATCTGGCTGCCAGACCACTTATTTCACTTTCTCAAATGGTCAGCAATAGCAATACCAATACCATGTACACTCTTCATTTTCATGTTCTGTGTTGTGTATAGAACAGGTGGCAACCATCTGACTGGAGACAGGTCATCAGAAGAGGACTTCTACTGCTTTGTTGGAGATCAGCAGGTGACAAAAGCGAAGAAAACAAGTATGGACCAAAGACAGCAATATAATTACTTACAATTCTATGCCAGATGAAACACGTGGGTGGCAATTAAGCAGGAAAAGCTTGTCAGAAATCCCTAAGCACATAATTTAATCAGGATTTGATGCTATGACACCACTACATGCTGCACACCTCTTTAAGGCCTGGAGAGACTTCATCCCCGACACATCTCACATCCTGCAGGGCTCTGGGCACAGCAGCGTCCCACAGAGACTCTTCCTTGACAGTACCCACAGCTAAACACAGGCATCAGGATTTAGGGGTTTTTGTCTGCTAAAACAAACATTTAATCCTTAGTCCATTTTATGACAACATAAATAATAATTACTCTGTTCTTTCAACACTGAAAAGGTTTAATTTTATAGCTGTTTTATGGACATTGAATTAAACCTCATGTGTGTGAGCCAACAAAGACTCTTTGACATTAACAGATGAGAAGCAAGGACCGTGGGCCTTTTAAACTCCCAAGACAAACTGTATCTTCCCTCTCCTACCTTGGCCAGAAGATAAATGCTAACTTTTTACAAATGCCAGTATTGCCTCATATGTCTCTGCTGGAAAAATAATAACTGACTGATTTACTTCTGTGTCCACTGCATGTAGGGTTTTAAAGCTTAATTATATAATTTCTTCCATTATATACTTCCACACCTCCCTACCCATTAAAAAAACTATAAAGATAGAATCTAGTATAGAAGAACAACTATATAGCAAAGGACATATTTTTGTCAGAAACAACGTGCAGGTAAGAAAAGAACTCTTTCTGAGTAAATTACAGTTTACAAAATAATGACAAAAAGTACTTACAGAAGTTCACAATATTTGTGCTTTCATGAGAAACCTCCTCGGTAGAACATAAACTTTGCTTAGTAAGTGAGAGGTAACAGTTTTCTAGAGAATCTCAGGTAAGGAACCTGCCAAGGGCTTAAGAGATGAAACTGTCTGGTTTCAGGAGGAAGAACTAGCCAAAGGAAGACTCTTAGTCAATATAATCTGTCCCTTTTTCTCTGGATTTCTAGAAGGTTAATAAATTGATCCATGCAATTTTATGGGGAAATGTAAGAAATTATTACTATACTGATTTTACAAACAAGTTAACTGACTTGTCTAATGCCACACAAGAAGCTGAGTTACAACTTCAGCCCTGCTCTTGAAATCACACTTCGCATGGTATGTAAGGACATGCTTAGAAAGTGCTGATTTGATTTCAGTTGCTATGTAAGCAACAGATCTTTAAACTGCAGCTTGTGTGGGCCCTTTTTTTAATGAAATCCACTGAGATACTGGACTCCACAGTTAAAATAGGTTTTACCATACAGGTCTGAAGTGAATAAATCTGGAGCAGAATGTACTTGCTATAAAAAGCAGGAGGGGGGAAAGTCTTCAAACTTACATTTGTCCCAAGAGTCACATAAAATTCTATGTCTCAGGGTTGTCTTCCAGAGAAACTAATGTTTCCCTGGAAACATGTTTCTAAATACAGTTGCTCCACTCACTATTTTGCAATAACAATTTGTTCGTCAAATACAGAGACAGGCTAATCAATGATGAGCCAGTATCCCTGAAACCAGCCTGCTCTAGTCACATCTCAGAATTTCTCAGGATCCATCTATTTTTAACAACTAAGAGCACAACAACAGTAACCTCTGGTCCAAGTTACTTCCAAAAGTCAATGGGTGCAAGTCTTCATACACTGGAAGGAGCACTAATGCATCTTTGACCTCTGCAATAAAAATACAGATATACTACTGCTAAACACTCTTCAAATCTGATACAGCTAGTGCTTGAACAGGCACCGTGGGCACTCCAGGAAAGGGACTGTACCCTGACTTCATACCATGCCTGGCACTCTGGAGCACCAGTCACTTATAAAAGAAGGATCTAGAGCTGCCCCAGATAAGTTATGATGCAATACACATTTCTGAGGAGCTCCTGGGAACTGATGGAGGAAATCTGTGAAGTCACCATGGTGCTTGGTTACAGGAGACGGGTTTTCCTGTTGCCCAGGCACTAATATAAGCATCAGTCCTAGTTTCTTCAAGGATAAAGCATAAATGCTGGTGAATACTTCACTGTGAGAGGGCAAGAAGATGGAACTGCATATTTCCAGCATCCCTTCTGGTTAGCCTGCATTGAACTTCTTGTCAATATCCACCTACATGTAGGAGGCAGTGCTGGTCCTGGCATGTTTCCTAACAAGATCTCCAAGTTGCAGTGGGTTTGGCAGAGTGTTTGCTGTTTTGTGTCTCTGCCTAGGAAGAGCCAGCTCTAAAAAAAAAGTGGGTGGGTCATACCAGCCTTTGCCCTGTCTTCTTTATGCTCTACCAGAACAGAAGTGCTAGAAGACATCACACTAATCTTTTGTGACTACTCACCTGGCAGATGGATTTTTTTCAGTAACAAACAATCATTTTATCTTTTGATACAAGAGAGAGCGCAAGAGAAAGATTATTTGATCTGAAGAAAGGAAGACTTGACAGAATATTTTTTTCTGTGTGAGTTCTCTCATGAGTGCCCTGGAGGGAGACTAATCTTTCTTCTCTCTCCCAGCAAAAGAATTGGGGAACATCACAGAAAAACATTAGGATGCAGATCCGAAAACAAAGTTAGAGAATTGCCTCTTCACACACAACATACTTGTGCTGTGGAAGTCCTCACAGCCAGATACTGTGGATTCAACACATTTAGTGAGGGCTTAAGTGGATGCACGTTCACACAAGCGCAATCCACCCATGTTTATTAACTACAATGAACTTCCTTCTGGCTCAGTAGTCCCTGGTTTGCAAACAGTTGCAGACTAGACGAGGAAATTGTGGTAACTGCTTGCCCTGTTGTTATACTAGGTACCTCCTTTCGGCTACTCAACTGCAGGACAAGCCAGAGAGAACCTGGGCTGAAGGCACATTGTCATATTGTTACGTTGAAGCCAAAGATCACTTTGGATAAAAGGCCCTGGGAGGTAGAAAAGAAGTGAGAAACTTTTGAATTTCATTCTCCTACAGCAATCTATGTGCTCATGGGAAGGTGAGAGGTTTGGACTTGATTTTCTTTGCTGTTGCCCACTAAGTTAAGTCTCCAGTAGGATTTCCACCACTGCAGATAAGTAAGTGACTGTTACCATTTTTGACATTAATTTACAGTCTTCTCAGAGTGATCTTGGATGGTCCCACCCTCAGACAGACAGAAACATTAAAAAAAGCAGAGAGGGGGAAGGACCTGGATAAGACAACCCTTTTGGCTATCTGCTCCAACGGCTTTTCACTCACTTTTACCGGTAAAAAGTAACACTCCTGGTTAAGGTCAACTAGTTTAACAAATTACTTTATTAATTTAAAATGCACTACCCTATTTATAAAACAGCTGGCCTTGTTAAACCAGCCTGACTGTTAATGAAACAGCCATGAAAAATTTCCACATTGCATATCTCACAGGGTGTATATATCACTGAGCCCGTGGGTGGGAGAGATGTATTGGCATCCGAAGTTGGACACACACAGAAAAACCCCTACGGTAAGCATAAGAACCAAAGTAAACAAATAGGTCTCCTGTCACACCCGGAAGGTTGCCACCACCCAGTGCTTGCCAAGGAAAGCACATTCCAGATACAGGGCCCTCCCCTGCTGAGACAGGGCTGCTACAATTACTCCCAGAAGCACATCTAATGCATCAAACTACAAATCTATATGGGAAATCAAAAGCCAAAAATAAAATCAAGAAGGTGATATAAAATTATTCTCAGACAGGTCACCACAGACAATATTTTCAGACCCGAAACGGTCTGCTTGATGTGGACTAGAATGCAAAGAGCAGTTAATTTCTCTTACCCTCAGAGTAAGCACTAATTCACTAATGCCAGCATACTCTGACAATTTATTTCTCCATCCCCTTGCAGATCTGTTTAGTCCAGCCTGCCCCTTAATTGCTCAGAGAACAGAAAATGCCACTTTTGCTTGCTTTGCCTTGGGTTGACTAGACTGTATGAACACTCCTCTTCTTCCCTTTCCTTCATCAGGAGAGCTTCTCGTACAAAGGTGTAGGTTTTCTGAACAGCTAAAGGTTTTCCTAACAATGTAATTGCTCATCAGACAAGGTCACCATTGTACTTACTTGCTTTAAAAATGAAACATTACAATATCAACTGAGTGTTTTTAAAGAAACATACAGCTTCCAGGAGCTTCCAGGCACCTACTGCCAACATACTTGCCTTTGGCCCATTCTGAAATTTTGGAATAAGCTCTGGGCAGAGAAGTTATCAGTCAAACACCAAGCTAGTAATTTTACTCTGATAAATTCTGCTGGTGTGGTGCTATATCAGAACACTCTTCTAATTCAAAGCATCTCATTGCTGCCCCCGTTCTTTTCTGATGGAAAAAAAAAGTATTTCTTAACATGTATTTTTTTCAGGAATTGCACCTGGAGCAAAAGAGAACCCCACAGTTATCAAAAAAGGACTCTGTGTTCTTACTGAGGAAGCAGATCTGTCCCCAAGCACTGCAAGTATCTGTCTCATGACCTACACATAAATTGCATATCAAATCACTTTTTCCACAAAGCCACCTGTGCTGCACTCCCAAGGACGTGTTCCCTTCAGACTATCTGCAGCTTCTTGGCAGAAACTTCTCACGCTGTAGTCCTCAAACCTGGAGGTGAGAAGGTGGAATTGTTGCACATAAAGAAACACTGCCAAAAATCCACATATTTTGAGAGGACATTTATTTGACGGTTTATGGTTTCTCATCTTGTAACACGGATCAATAACAGTTCGATGACCAGTATGGCACACCTAAATTTTCACCTCCAGTTTGAAAGCACCAGCTCGTGCTTCTCCCTTAGATGCCTTCTAGTTCTTGTTTCAAATTGCACCAAAACATCCATGAAACCAAGTTAATGTCTGCGATTGTTTGCACTCAAGGGGTTCGTAAGTGACATTAGGAGTTCCATCTAGCTCTACAAACCAGCACACTAATTCCAGCTTTAAAAGAGGGAAACCCTCTGTTTTGCATGTAGTTGGTGTTATGAGTAGTATGGGGTATATTGTTCCTTGGAAATGGATAATTTCTGTCCTCTACTCAGTCCTCTTAGACAGAAAAAGATGCTCCTTCCTCATTATTAAGTCACAGGCCCAGTGAGGACTAAATCACCTATCCACGTGTCCTCTGGGTACCCATTCATAGATGCATGACCTTGTGCTCCACGTCACTACCACCACTGTCCCAGATCACCGTCCCAGATTTGCACCCTCCTTTCAATTCTTCTCAAAATCGCAGAGAAACTCACTGCTAACACAGTTCTGTCGAATAGATCCCCATTTGCTAAACCACCTGTGCAACCACAGTGACTGCGCCATGACAGGAGGTCCCGGACAGCAAGATGGACCCCCAGGAGCAGCAACACCGTGGCTGGAGCACTGTGTCATGCCTACCCCGAGCCAGCTTCCCCTGACCCTACAGACAACCAGTGCTGCCCTACAGCGATTTCTGCCGGCCTGGGACACGTGTGGTGCTGTCCTCTCTCCCTCGCCCCAACCTACAATGAGGATCTTTACTTTATAAGTTGCGTGCCACTATCTAAAATGTGCACAGTGGTTATTCTGCCTTTGTTAATCTTTTTGAGCTTCTTTAATTGCAGCCTGGAAGCTGATATTATTTTATCCTTTCCCTGAAGAGTTCAGCTGCCTTTGCTATTTACAGGCATTTCTCTAGGGTGGAATCTGTTCCTCTAAATTTTTCCTGGGACATAAGTCATACGTTCCACAGATTATCCCACCATCCACCCCTCTTCTGCTTCTTGAATCAAGTTAGAAAAGAAAAAACAACCTGCATACTTCCCTCTTCCCAGAAAGTTCATTTCATGCCATTAAAAATTGATGCAACACACTTTGAATAGCAGAAAGAAATACTGCAGATTCACCAGCCTGTCACTTGCTCCACCATTCTACCACTAGACAATAAAATCAAATAAGGCTTTCTAATTTATTGTTTTTTCTCCTACACTCCTCTCTGCACTCGGGCTCTGATCTTGCTTCCCTGTGCACATAAGCAAATTTTGCCAAGAAGCCTCTTCTTCCAAATAGTTTCTGCTGGATACATAGTCTTTCTAGTTACTGTTACTGTGCTTTCCCTTTCTATTATTTATTTGTTAAATTGATTGTTGTGTAATTGCTCTACTATACATACCAAATGCCAGAAAATACAACACTTCAGAAAAGACCAGGAAAAATTGGTTTCAGAAAGACCTGAGCTAATCCCAAGACCAGCTCAGAGAAGCACTGCAAGGACAGCTTCTATCACACTAGGTGCACACAGACTCTTGTGGGTACTCTCCAAATTCCTCCCATCCATAACTGTGTTTCTTCCTTGAAGTTGAATGCAAATTACTTCATCTTGCTTTTTAGCAATTCCTCTGGTTCCTCATAGACATATTATTTCTCTGGCTCCTTCTCTCAGATTGATAACTCGACCTCCTGTAGGAACATCCCATTACACCACCGTGACAAAAAATCATCTCATTTTATCCAACGGAAGTGAAAGACTGTGGATGCAAATCACAGGCATTTCATATTTCATTTTTTCTGCATACGTATGAAAAGCAGGTAGAAAAGCAAGCACTGCAGATCAGCATTGTAAATAATTCAAGAACATGAAAGGTTCCTGTATAGAAGCATTCACAGAAGCAGCATTACATTTTAAACTGCTTGCAGTTTAAATTTTTTCAACAATTAGGAAACAGCTATGTCCGTCATGTCCTTTAAAAAGCATCACTCTCACCAGTAAGCACATCACTCTTCAGCTGACTAAATGCCATTTGTGAAGACTTCCAAAAAGACCACTGACTCCAGCAGTATATTTTGCGTACAACTCCTTAATAAGATTGGTCAGCAGCTTAGAGGTTTTGGAATGTGTACAAGTGTGACGCATCAAAAAGCCATACACTTGCAAAGTGATGGAAAATAACACTTCCCATGCCAGCAGGGTTCTGGGTGAAAGCAAGGAAAAGAGAAAAGGAAGGATTTATGCCCATTTTTAAGTATATGTCAGCCTCCAGATTTTAGGTTTGTATTGGTGTCAACATCTCAGATACTTTTGTGGCTCGAAGGAAGTATTATCTAATCCAAATGCAATTTATTGAAACATTAAGTTTCTGTAAGTTTTAGTTAAAGTTATACTGTGTGGCCAATTTTTTTTTCTTTAAATGCAAAGTAATTTTGAGTTTTATTCCATTGTAAGGACAGAAAACATCTGTTGAATTTTTAGCTAGTTTATTCTCTCTCTATCAGAAGGAACTTTTTTTCTGACAAAACCCAAAATCTAATCCTGCTAGTTGCAAAATAAACAATAAAAAACTGTGAATAGTATATAAGCCCTGCAGGCACATTTGCAGACAGACACCTTAGACTGCTCTCCTGGCTCAGAAGCAGGAAACAAATGAGATAAGAAGCTGCCACAGGGAGACTGATGGTGTTCATGGGAAAGGACTGATATCCTGGCGCACCTCTGGAACCTGAAGCATTATTTGGAGATTTCAGGTCACCTACATGTTAGAAATCCAAACAATATACCTGTTGTTCAACAAACTGTTGAAATGACTCACTGGGTATTTCTTTAGTAAGCTCCCAGTAACTTCTGGATGTGTTTTTCTAATAGGATTACTCCCATCATCTTTTATTCCTTTGCCAGCTTAGTTTTCACACTGCATTCTGAAACAGCTGAAGCATTTGCTTAATGCTTTCAGAAAAATGCACTTCTCCTCTCATAAAAATGTCAATTTTTAAAATATTTATTGATGTTTCAAGACACACAACAAGGAAAGTAATTAGAGACAGTGTGATTTTTTTTTTCCCCCAGTATACACTCAATTTCTCTATTTCTCACAGTAATTTGGGCCCCAAATGTAGGTTTTACATTTTTTTCCAGAAAATAATTTAAAACAATACTCTTAACGATGCATTGAGGCCGGTTTAGTTTACTTCCTAAAAGCTTTGCAAAGCAAAGTCAATTTTGAGCTCATTTTCATTATCTTCAGAGATAAATATAGTAACTTAATAACATAAGCAGCAAAGAACACTGCATTTCTGAAACAGTACCGTAAATCCATCCTCAAGCTTGTAGAACCAGATTTTTTTAAAATCCACTTCAGCATCAAAATGCTGAACCAATATAAAGTTAACCTAGCAGCCTTATTATCTAAAACAAGTTGCAAGTTAACTTCGTACCGCCAAGTTTTAGACCACATCAGTTATTATCAGATCTCCTGCAGCCGGCACGCAAGCGTAGAGCTGCCAAACTTCATCACACGTTCTGGTGACTTCAGCAGAGAAGTGACTGTGAGCCCATGTGTGATCTTGATCACCTCTGCCTTGCTTTATTGTACAGTAACACGATATATTCAATAGAAACAGCTACGGACAAGGTAGTTTTACAGTAACCTCTAGTTTTAAGGAGCTGAGGCATTAGGGAACACTTCCTTCATGAGTCAGGCTGCCACTCATTAGCCTGTGCACCATGTCCTGACATCAAACAGAAGTACTGAAAAAAAAACTAATGCCAAGTCTGCTCTTGGTTCATCTTATATTTTAGTAAGGCCAGCTCCAATCCAATCCAGGACAGCCTCAGACTTCCTCTTATATATACTGAGGGTACCCAAATGCAGAGCAAGAAGTGCCGATTCTGCTTGTCCCACTTCGCCCTCAGTTCCTTACCAGTGAAGGTATGGAAGGAAACTAAAGTCGTTATACCTGGAAATACACCGGGTGGGGAGAGCCTGGGTCAGAGCTTATTCACAAGGGAAGGGATACTCTCACAGAATGTGACAGTCTATAAAAGCAAAGAAGTTTTATCTGCTACTTCTGATATGAATATCATATTTAAATGATAACTCAATCGCATGTCATTCATTATTACCTGGTCTTGGAAACAGCAGTTGTAACTAAAACATTAAACTATCTCTCTAACCTATAAATGTTAATGTAGATGGATTTCAACCTTCATCCTAGGAAGCAATCAAAAGCAGAAACAGAGAAATAACTGCCTACAACAGGCTTCATCAGCCACAATAACATGTATCTCCTTTCACAACTGCAAGTCTTCAATACCAAACAGGTATCTCAACAGGAAGAAAAGACCGAAGAGAATGATGATTTGCCTTCTCTCTCATCCCCTAGTGCTATCTCACTAAACTCAATGCGTAGTGCCACATCTGGTTTTCCCTACCTTTGTCACGGATTCAGTTTACATACCCGACGAGGGCATGCAGATAGCCCTTGCGCAAAGATTTGCTTAATGTTCTCCAGCAGTTCACAAACTCAAATGGCCCACAAAAAGCAGAAGATAGGGAAGAGCAGTTTAAATCCTTCTGTGATTCTGTGGGAAACCAGATGCAGGATTTGATGCCAGCTAAAATTAACCTGGTGGACAAAAGGGTTTATTTTAACTTGGTCACTCGATCCAATTCACTGCACAGTCAAACAAACACTTGTGCCTGTACGAGCCAAGGGGGAAAAGGGTGTGTTGCAGCTCTGCCAGTCTTGGCAGCAGCACTGGCTTATTTCTATCTAAACTGTATGTAAAAGTATGTCTTAATAGGCCTTGAGCCATTTTATTTAGTCTCCTGAGTCACACATACATCACACAGATTTTTGCTGCTGTCCAGACTGAGGGCATTTCATAAACAAAGCACCAGTCCTCATACAGGGTGGAAAACTATTATATGTCTAATCATATATTCAGTGATCCAATGGCGGTATATAATGGTTGTACTTTCAGAAATAATTGTAATTGCGTAGTTAGAGCAGAGGATTGGTGAGATATGCTGCCAACATGAGAGAAGCAAACAAATTCATCCCTGTGCCCCATGTCACCACCTTTCGTAAGTACTTTGTAAGGTCTCCGAACGAGAGCTAATCTTTTGATTATGATTTTTATGAAAAAATAACTGGCAAAACCCTAAGATTCTTGAGATTCTTAAAAGCATTTAAAAAAGTAACATAGACCTGAGATATAAACCAAATAAGACTAATTATGTCTTAGGTGTCCATTCTCTCCTGTGTATGTGCAGGGCCGCTCAGAGACTGCATGCCTGCACTAGAAAGGAAGTCCTTATCTTAAGAGTTCCTTCATTTTCTCTCTCCCTTTTGTCCCTAATCCTTACCTCTACATATCTTGCAATAAGTCACAGAATAACTTACATCTACTGTTGATTTAGAAGAGTTAAATTACACATTTTGCAAGCCGTTCATCCCAATCTTACTCCTAATGATGGAAATGGAGGCACTTGTTTTGCAGAAGTGGCTGATGACATAAGAATCAAAACCCACCTTCCTCCTTGCCTTCTTAGCATTTATCATCTCTGCCCCTCTGTGTTGCTAGTGCTGATTTCCCCATCTAGTCTTTGCTCTTGTCTGTAGTCTTGGTACACAGTTACCTCTTCCTTTTCCCTTCTCTGCTTGCTCCTTCCATCTCACAGCAGATACAGCAGCACAGATTACAGAGGTAGTTCCCTTCCTTAGCAGAACGATGAGTAACCCATTTATGACTCTGCTCTGAGATAGCTGTGGTTAGAGAGGCATTACACATCCCTAGCAACTCAGCTATAATATTTCAGGTCAGTACAAAATGAACAAAATGCCCCTCAGGCATCTATGCATTACGCTGCCCAAAGGCAGCAGGTGATGCACGATCTCAGGAGGCCTGACAGCAGGATGCAGTGCCTGCTCACGTATTAAATATCAGAAACACAAGGGTCTGCTGCCTTTTAAATCCAGCTAACCAAAAAAGGCTCCTGCATGTTGGTTATTTCATATCTGAAGGAATGAATAAATAAAAGGTACTAGTTATTCCGTACAAGAATCAAATCTTTAGTTAGGAGCAGAACAACATCTAATAGATCAAGACTAACTTATATGAGAAAAAGCTTAGAAGAGTCAAAGACCAATCATTCAGACGTACACAGAGCAGGCTGGCAGAGGATGTCTGATGTGCAAAGCGCACTCCTACTGGTCCTGAGTCACTCTGGCTCTCAGTTGAGTAACATGTTAATCGTTCAGGCATGTCCCTGCCTTGCACAGGACTCACAAAACTGTCCTGTTTTCCCCACACTGGTGGTATGTTACAGGCAAATGAACATTCCTTCTTTTGAAGTTTCATTTTACAAGCTGCTCCAGCATAAAATGCAGACACGGTTAAACAAGAGCTGTGCTCAGGCTGTGGGATTTCACTTGCATTAGCTGTAAGATGCCACATTGGTGGAAATGAAACAATAAACTTATCTTGTTCCAGTGACTTAATGCTGCACAAACAGAAGCTGACTAAATATAGACCACGCCTGCAAAATCACTTTCCATAGGTGAAGCCTACTAAAATCCCTGCTCTCACTGAAGCTGCACAGCTTCCTGCTGACTGCGGTGCTCAGCAGCCCCTCCAAGGGGGCTCAGTGCTGCCAACTCTGCCAGGACTCACCCAGATGGGCTGGGCGTGCACAGCATGATCCACATCTACCCAGGCAGGACAAGCAAGAGGTGGAACAAATGCTTCTCTGCTGCAGAAAATTCTGTGTTACAGCCTGGTGATGGAGGCTGGCTCTGCTGCCCACAGATACAGGCAAAGTCTATAGTAAAGCTGGCAGCTGCACCTTCCTCCAGAACAGCCTCACAGCTTTGAACTGCCAGTGGCACAGTCAGAAGTCCTCTGATCCTTATTAGTGGGAGGAACAGTACTATGGATATAACTCAGGCTAAGAGATAGATCTTAAAGCCAAAAACCCTTTGAATACTCAGCTTATGAAACTAAAACACCTAAGACAGATCATGGAAGATTCCTCTGTCTGCCTCCACTTACGAATGTGTCCCCTCTACCACAGGATGAAGTGTTTCAGTCAGTTGTAATCAATACTCTCCAAGGAGCAATCACATTGCAGTTGGCATTCACCGGCTGTGGGAACAGCAGCTCAAAGGGCAGTGTGCAGAGGAGGCACTGGGCTCAGGTGCAGGCCTTGGCCCCTGGAAAGAAATTCCACTTGCAACACTGCTTTTCTTCTAAACACAGCAGGTAGTTCTGTGACATCGTTAAGATTAGGTGGCATAAAATCACTTGTATTTCCTCCTCCAGTTCTTTTTAAAAGCTGTGCCATTTTAGATGAAGAAAAGCAATTGTCTTAATGATTGGTAATTACCCATTAACATTTTTCCTGCCTTAGCATATTAATATTTTTTCAGGTCTCCTTCGGAACTGCAAACAGGCAGAGTTCAAGAAAAGCAGTGTAAAAACACAGACAATGCAAATGCACACCAGGTCACTCCTCATATAGTCACAGGCATGCTGGATGAAGGGACTTCTGGAAGCCTGTATCCCACAGTATCTTTTCCTAGCACATGCTTTAGTCACCTTGCCATCTTTGTAGTCCCTCACTGGACCTTCTCCACATCCCTCTTGACCTGGGGAGAGGGGGCAAAATTGCACACAACTCTCCAACTCTGGCCTCCCCAGTAACCAATTACAGGTATATTATAAGTTCCCACAATCTGCTGGCCATGACCTTCTCAATGTAGCCTACTAGAGGGTTTGCCTTATTCGCAGTCAGGGTGCACTGTTGAGTTGTTTGCTATTTCCACATCTACTGGCATCTTTTGGCATCCACAGTAATACCCACATCCATAGCAGGCGGGCTACAAGTCATCCAGTCAATTCCCAGCCTTTACTGATGCACGTGGCTACTCTAGTCAAGGCACAGACTGTTTTGCGTTTTCTTAGTGAAATCCATGAACTTCATGTTGGCCTTGTCCTTAGGTTTATCCCTCTGGATTTAAGTTCTCCCACTTGACATGTCAGTTGCTCCACCTAATTTAGTGCCATGAGCACATTTGGGAATGCACACTCTGTGTCTTCACCAGCCTGCTGATGAAAATGTCAAGCAACATGGACCCCAGCATTGAACCCCGAGTAGTCTGCTCACTACTTGGTGCCAGCTGGATGTCAGCCCTTTGATTTTCTGGAGTCCAGCCAAAGGTGGTCCCATCAGTTTTCAATCCACGTAGCAATCTGTTACACCAGATTGCATCTGCAGTATCAGAAAGGCCATTTCCCATTGGCAGAATTTGGCAGCTTTGAATCTTTCCTACACTGAAAATACGCAGATGGAAAGAGAAGCCATAGTATCTCTTTTTAAAGTCCAAAACAACCTGGGACTTAAGATTGCAGAGGTCAGTGTTGAACTGTACAACACATTCATCGGCACAAGAACAACAACTTGTGTGGCCTTTAGCTTACTGAAAAAGGATGTTGTTCACAGATGAAATAGAGATCTGAAAGAAATCCAGGGGCATTTTAGGCACAACTTGCAAGAATTAAGTTGAGTAATTCCTAACTGCCATTTAAGCTTTACTTCCAAATGCAAAGAACATCTCTTTACTGTGGCCTTATTAACAGTTAACAAGGTCACACTTTCAGAAACATCGCAGCATTTGTAGAAGAGATTTTGTAACTTTCAGGGAAGCCACTAAAAAGAATAACTAACGTGATCCAAATCTGAAGTATAAAAAATGGTAGCAAAAACACATCGATTGACTAGATTGAGAAATCGGTGTTCAGAAGAAGAGATTATCATTTTGGGTGTATGCACCCAGATTAGTAATTATGGGTAATAGCTTTCAGCTGCATTTTGCTGTCTTGAAAAAATAATAATAATGACTTGTAATTAACCCCAATTTAAGGACAGATGAAAGCCCATGTTGGTGCTGAAAGGAGACACCTGACAGAAAACAGCATCCTCAAATGCAACTCCAGTGGTGTCAGCTAGAATATTTATGCCTTGTTCCTAAACCAAAATTACAATAGCTTTAATCTCTCTGTCTTCTCAGGCACTTCCTACCCATTAATCTTTCCCTTTACCCATAGTTAGATCCTCAACAAAGGTATGAGAGAGGAAGAAACTCATTGCGCTTCCTATTACTCCACACACGCTGCCAGATAGCAGCCAGCAAGTACTCCTCGGTATCTACTGATAGCCTCACATAATGGCACAGGACATGCCATACTGATAGTACTTAGACAATTGAACGTGGAGCAGAAGACTGTGAACCACACTGCCCTGTGATGCACACTGTTCTTTGACTACATGAAAAAAGATAAACGTATCCAGATCCAAAATTAAAATGAGTTTGCTGGAAGATTTCCTGGCCATTTCACATAATCTGTCCTGACAACATTTCCTGCCTTGAAATAAGAACCATCCGTCTCCGGGCAGCCCTGGTTGTGTTTCTCCATGCATCTCCATGCAAGGCAAGCCCATGCACAGGCTGCATGATGAGCAGGGCAGGCACTTGGTCAGTCATGTCTAGGTTCAGCCGCAGTTGTTACAGGCAGACAAACCAGTGAAGTGCCAGGGTGATGTGGGGGAAGAAGCTACTTGACCTTTGCAGAAGTTTGGCTCTGTGGCTCTCCTGGGGTCAGTGAGGAGGTACACAGGAGGCACTGTGCCTAGTCAGCACTTTAGCAGAAGACATGTCCATCTCACATGTACCTCCCCCACAGGTTACTCCTCAAAATACAAAGCATTTTGAAGCGATATTGTCAAAAGTTTACCTGCTCCAATACTTCACCCTGTAAAAGTGCACACCTGTTACAGGCTTAAATGCATCAGGCTTGTAGACTTTGTCTAAAGAAATATGCTCCCAGCATCTGGTTAGCCAAGCTATAAAACCTTCATGCAGGGTGGTTTAGAGTGTATTTTTTTTGGACAGTGATAAGGCTGGATCAGACCTAAATGTCCATCTGACCCAGAGTCTCATCTGTTGACAGCATTTATTTGTCAACACACAGGACAAAGGACAACAGGGACCAGTTCTCAGTTGAGCTTCAAATTATCAAATACCGAGCAAGTCAAAAAGCCCAAACTCTGAGTCAGTGATGCATTTATCCTACATGGCCAAGGCATGCCCATTTCTCTTAAATATATTTCCTCCTGTTGACTACTATCATATTCTTTCAGGATTGGTTTCCCTTTCTAACCAGTATTTATATTTGGTAGAATGGGAAGCCTTCATCGAGAATGAAACATGTCCCTGGACCCACAAGAGCATTTAAGTTCTCCAGCCCCACTTCAGTGAGCAAGCACTGAGGTTCCCCACTGAGGTTGGAGCTGGGACTCAGGTTAATTGCGCAGTTTCTTGCCTCACTGTGGCACACCGCTGATTCCACCACACACCACCTTCACTAGCGAGGCTAAGCAGATTTAGGTCCCTGCAGTATAACTGCTTGTGTTTGGTTCATGTGGTTTCCTTAAAAAAAAAAAAAGTCTAACAATCACTATTTCGGAGCCCCAACCGGACATCCACATTCTTCTGATGGTGAAGAAGCTCAGAGATGTCATTTGATCTCTGTTTTCTCTTATTCCCTCTTATTTCTACAGTCTCAATTTCAGGCATCTTTTATCAGGATTTTTTTATCATCAGACTTCACAGCAAACAGGTTCCACTGCAAACAGGATCTGCAACACATTATTCAGAAATTTTGATTCTTTTTGGAGCAGAGGAAGCCCCTACTTGTGGCTGTGATTTCCAGTTTAGTCCTGGGTAAAACATTTAAACTTTTCGCACTCTATCCTACAGGTTTTGCAATGAACATCCCTTTACTTATTACAGACCAACAACAAAGGTGCCTTTTTGTGCTTCCTCACCCTCCCTCATGACAACTGGAAAAATGCTGAAAAGCTATAACCGTCCTCTGACTCCACAGACCTGGTCTCCAGGTCCCAGGAGCTGGAGGCCACAGAGAGGACGGTATCTGTTGCCACAGCTGAGCAGGGGTGCAGGAAAACAGGAATTTCCATTTAGGGACTGGCTGCAGAGAATTACCTGGTTGCTTAGAAACATGAGATTAACTACAGCTCAGTTTTCCCCTTCCTTTGCACAGGCACTTAAGGAAAGGCTGTAAATCGGCTGCTTGGGAGACTCAGGACAGACCATCTGTGGAGCGAGACATGGGGTCACCACCTCGGTCAGAAAGCAGGCAGGGGGAAGACAAGTTTTCTGCTCCCCTTTCCCATTCCTGGGCTGTGTGAACTCCCTCTGGTTTGCAACAAAAAAGTTCCTCCTCAATGAGTTTCAGACGCCAAAATGAGAGTCAATCATGCAGCTGCACAACAGAGTCGCCTGTGCCAGGGTTTCAGCTCCGATGGCAATCAGTTGAGGGAATGCAGCTAGGGCAAAGGAAACAAGCACCTGATAAGAAAGAGCTGCTGATATTTAAAGCAGATGATATTTTAAGCAAAATTACAATAATTTCTGTGCCTCTCAGTAATGTTTTCTATGTGAGCTGCCAAAGCATCGGTGATCAGCAGCAATAAACACACTTGCTGCCTGTTTGCATCTTAACACCTCAAGGAGCTGGGGAGAAAGAGCAATTAGAAACAGAGACCCAACTATTGCTTTGCTTACCCACCTTCACATAACATGGAAGAAGGAAGAAAAATCATTTAGATAAAACAGATGTGGACTTAATCCCACACAGTTTATGGTCAAACCAGTTTAACATGAAAAAGCACCATCACTAATACAAACATGAGAGCATAGCCCACAATGTGTGCTCAAGAGCTTTAATGAAGTCTCTGCAAGAACACTGCTCTCCCAGCCTGACACAACAGGCCAAAGGACAGATGTACTGAGATCTGCCTATAAAATGACAGAATTCAGAAAAAGATACTGGGAAATGTCCCTAATTTAGACTCTTTCACATTCACTCACATTCAAAGACATCAGCTCTGTGACGTGGAGTGGAAAGCATACTACACAGCATAAGAACCTTGTGGAAAAGAGCCAGCGGTGTGGTTATCATTACGCTGGATAGTTATAACAAGCTGAGGGTTAATTATTAGCAGAGCTTAAAATCAAAGAGAGTCTGATCCAGGCTGCATAGCTGTACACACACACACACAAAGCTATTACCCTAAAGCACTTCCAGTCTCTTTCTAGACAAGCTCAACACAGTTTAGACATGTACCAGGTGGCACACCATGCTAAGGTGGAAGTGACTGGGGGACTATAGCCAGGCAGCTCTTGAAAAGAGTTAGCACCTACATGATGGGTGTTGCGAGGCTTTCCACTATTGTTCTTTTGGCTTGGGTTTTTTTTGCAATAGCATTTCTATGTTTGTTTAAAAACAATTAACATCACAAGAATAATGTTACATTTTGAGTGTTTTAATTAAGTTCTGCACTTAAAAATTACCTCTTTGACTGGGGAAAGATTTTTTTTTTTCCATAGAGGAAGGACTAGAGTTGCCGTGCTTGTGTGGTTAGCTGTGAAAGCAATGAGCTCTGCAAGGACAAGTTTGCAACCATAAGAGCTCCAATTTTGTTGAAAGATATTTAATGATATTTGATGATTTCAGGCTGGTGGGATGGGGAAGAGGAGGACAAGGGAACAAAGTAAGAACTCTGAAAAAAAATACCAAACCAAAAAAAATAAAATAAAAACAGAAGCTGAAAGAACCTGACAACTTTTTTTTAGATTAATAGAAACTCGGATTTGGTGGAGTCATTTGTTCTTTTCCACAGCTAAATGCTCTTTGGGCACGAATGGATCTCTGTCAAGTAAGTCAGCACACCCTGCCTTGCTCCAGAGATGGACATCCCAACTTGGGAGGTGGCGCTCAGCTGAGAACACTCTGCTCTTTTATTTGCCCTCATACTATGTGCAGGGGCATAAACATGGGCTGACGTGACAGAGGACTTCCTGCAAGCGAGTGGGGCAACTTCCCTTTGGCAGAGAAGGATTAGTGTTTGCCGACTCTGTCAAAAGGAAATTGGGGCGACCTCTGCCTCCCCCCCCCCGCCACTCCTGCCATCCCAGTAACAGCAGGGGCATACACTGTAGTTTGCAGTGTTTACATTGCTGGCCCCCAATCTTTTTCGGTGTCTGCAGAGTTACAGTGGAGGCAGAAATTAAGCCTAATTCTCTCACAGCAAATAACAGTCCTTTCCCAGCCCGGCATTTAGCATTTCACATTCTCACGTACTGCAAACACGGTTCCAGAGGAAGTCTACACAACTAGCTGAGGAGGTCCAACTTCCAGACAGCTAAGGCTTAGGAGAGAGAAATGCCACCCATTAAGCCAAAATTGCAAAAAGAGTCCCAGGGGGTTTTATCAGACCGGACAGGTAGGCTCAGGAATCACATCCAGACACTGCAAAGTGCCACGACTCAAGGTGTTCATCATTAAGAGTTACAGCTATGAGAAACACACAAGCTTTAATGAGGGCTAAGTCAATTCAAAGGCCTTTCGAGGTGTGTAATGCCAGCAGCTATGCTGAGTGCAGATAAGAGTAGACTGTATTTTCATCAAGGAAACATTCACCAAAATAGTTTTGAAGTCAGCAATCCAAACAACCTCTCTACTGTTTACTCTCCCTCCTAAATGTGGCTCTTGAGTTAGTAAATTGAATCTTGCTTTAGTAAATTAAAGCACCTTCCCACTTCACTCTGCCAGCCATCGCAAGAACAGAAACGGTGAATTCAACCCTGCGTTTGCTCCTGGGATCCTGGAACAACACTGACAGCCTGTCAAGGGCTTGGGAAATACCTAAGCATATCCCAGCCTTCACTCTTGCCACCTCCCTGGAGTACTCCTCAAGTGCTTTCCATGCATAAATAAACTATAGTAGGATGAACTTCAAATAGGCCTCGCCCTACACAGTCAAATAAGCTAGGGAAAATGCATGTATGATTTGTAGTATTTACATATCAAGCAATGAAACTTCTTGTTTTGGCACATTATACATGCTGGAATTACTAACAAGACTGCAAACTGGATAGGCGCAGTTTATGCATTGCTTTTTGCCATGAAACACTGCTGGGTGACTTTGTTTAGGGACCAGGCAGACCCTATAAAACTCAGGCTATGCAGCATACCTAAACAATATTCTCCTGCCTACCACTTTAGATTAATCCATTCGTTTGCTACCTATCACAAGGCAAAAATTTCACATTTGCAACTGCAGTCAGGCTAAGACCTGGCTCTGCTTTTTGGTTACCTGTCATTCTCAGTCAGTCACTGCTGTAATCCCATTTGTTTGTAGACATGCTATTGAAGCAATGCTGTATTCTTAAGAAATTACTCTGTATAAATGAAAGAACATATTTTTTCTCAGTGGTCACAAATTAGACAACAAAGTGACATAGGAAAGGCATTAAATAATCTGGATTTATACAAATTAACTTTGAATTTGTTTGTTTCATAGTTTGCAGCCTGGCAATATGACCACTTGCACTAGGCTAACTTCATCGGTTTCTATTTTTCAGATAAGCACACCACAAAAAAAGTCTGAGGTGAGGTAGTAGCTTTTATTAGGCCAACAAACAGGAGTTGGAAAAACAACAAAGCAACTTATCAGTCAGGCTAATAAAAGACATTACCTCTCCCTACAAACCTTGCCTTGCTTAAATCACACCAGCAACTTCACTACCTGAATATTTCTCATCTTATTGATTAATTTTTTACATTAAGCCTCAGCTTATAATTGTATTTTGTAAGTAAACAAGATTTTCAGTGCAGAAGGGTGAAGAAAGCATGGGAACAAAGCTTGTATAATTTTGCCAGTGTGGGCATTAGATCTGCTAGTTCCTCCACCTCCACATGCTGCAACCCCAGCATCTGCGGAGAATTCCCAGCAGAAAAATGATGAGCCTTGGGACCAAATTACCTTCTAGCTGACGCTGCTCAGAATTACCATTGCTAGTGTGAGCGGGTCTGTATCCCAAATAACTGATCTGAGATGAGCTGGCTCCCTTGCAGGCGCGCAGGATCCCTTGGGGACTCCTAAGAAGTGGCAGCAGCAAGCTCTTAAAGTGGCTGAAAGCCTTTATTCATTCCACATTCACCATCATGGCACTGAATTAGCATTTTCTGTGAGCCTGGAGGAATAATTGTATCCCACGGATCAGCAGATGAACAGGTAATGTATAGCCATGGGGCAGTGTAGGGATACCCAGGAGAGTTTTTGGAAGCAGAGGTTTCCCTGGAACATCCTGAAATCTGGAGAGGACTAATGAACTACTTCCAGGAAACAAGCACATTAAGCACATAATTTTGCCTTGTCAACTGCACAGTAAACATACCTCACACAGAGACACCCGGCCCTTTCTAAGCATCCTTGTTATTAAGAAGAGCTCTGGCATCTCCAGCGAGCTTCTTGTTGAGAGAGAAATACACAGAAATACTCATTTTTCCTCACTTATTTGTGTTTCGAGTAGCCACACAACTCAGCCTTAGACCCACGACAGGGCTCTGAGTTGAGCCTTTCCAGCTAAACTGCTCCTCTGCCTGCCTCTCATGGCACAGCCTCCAGTGGTGGCAGCTGTGACTAAGCCCAGCTCCATATGCATTGAGCCTGGTACAAAGCACACGCTTGGCCCACCACTCTGAACTCAGAGGTCAGGGTCCTCTCCTCTGCCTCCCTCACTGGCTTTGGTCAACTTTGAATGGGCAGCAGCAAATCTGAAACACCAGCAACTGGGAGCCTGTCTCAAGGAAGATAATAGCAGAGGTAATCCCTCTCTGGAAAAAAGGATCCTTAATTCAGTTTAACCATAAACAGCTAAAGTAGAGCCACTTTTGTTTTGCAGAGGAACCATCACACCAGCATCCAGAGTGTTATAGTTAACTGACTTGCAGGAAAATTAATCTGGATTAACTTTTGAATGATCTCATGTAGATGCACTCCATGTTATTCCTTAGCTATATAACACCAAAGTGGCAGTGGCCAGGTTCATTGCTCTATAGTACCATCACTAAATGCTAAATCTCTCCTTTAATGGTATCAGGCAGGCAGTAGCTGTTGCTGCTGAATGCCCAGCAGATTGCTATTGCTCTCGGGACTCTCATGAGGGAAGGTACTGAACAGCCTTAAGATACTATTGTCTGGTAACAAGCATTTTCTTTCATAAACAGCACCCGAAAGAAAAGAAAAAGCAGTTCTGTGTTGTGAAGAGATGATGAAAAGGCTTTCCTATTCCCCTGCTCTGGGCACCAGGCTGTTGGTTTTTTATATGAGAGGAAAATAAGACATTACACGATCTTCTGAAAGAGTATATTAGAGAAATGGACAGCATAAATACATAATTCATGGTTTGCGAGAGCCTTGAGGCAAGACCTTTCGGACTTGCTAATTGCTTTGCTGAGAAGTAGGCCAGAAGCCATAATAATGCTTCCTACACCTAGGCAAATACACACATAAAGCTGTTGCAACATCCACCTAGGGGCTTCTACACCACCCCTGTTGCACCAATGTGCCGCTGGCCCACCTGACAACATGCCAACCAAGGACAAGTATATGGGATATCAGACTGATCCAAGTATCTGGATCTAATTCTGGTACGCTTTTCTGTATATTCAGGTTTTTGGACTTCAGACAAATATATTTAAATAAACAACCTGCAGCCATGCTGTAGCCCTTGAGGACCCTCACTGTGCACTCACAGCACTAGTATGCAACTCTGGGCACATGAGATTGGCAGAGGTGAGTAGCTGCTCCACTGCAGCAGCCTGATTTAGCCCCACTGAGCTCAATGGCAAAAAATTCAGCGGCTGCAAGATCAGATCCCAGCTACAGGAAAAGACATTAATATGACATGTAGGGAGGACAAAGGCAAGTGTAACAGCTTATAACTACAGAAGTTTGCACACGTGCCTAATTTGGTGGATTCAAGTCATGAAAACACGAAAATATCTTTTAGCTTCCTATGCCATACCCACCTCCTCCTCCATGTCCCTAGTAAATACTGCTGGATTGTCTCACGTCAGCAGGCAAAATCATAGGCTTTTACCTACCTACATTTTCAAATCTCTCCTATTGACATTGTCTCGTTCCATAAAACGCTATTCCAACCAATTGTCTGATAACATCCTGCTGACCGCCACCAGCCCCTGCTGCTTCTACTTTGTTAGACCCCGCCAGAAGGCAGCTTCAAGGAGCTATAAAAGCTCTCACTGTTGCTGTTTCCAATTTGTTACAGAATCCAGTTAGTCATTCACTGTGTCTCAAGAGAGTTGGACCTGCCTCTAAAACACAGGGATCAATTGCCTTCCTACTCAGCCAGCTTCTCCTTCTCCAGCCCCTTCAGAGACCAGTATTCCTCCTGCTATCCTGTTGTAACCATCTTCCTTGCAGCACCCTTAGAGAATTCTAACCCTTTGACTGATACTCTGCATCCCTTTCACTACACATTAGAAAGAATGTCTTTTTAAGGTATTTCTTGCCCTTTGGTATTATTTACTGCTGTGTCAAAATTACCTTAAAAACTCATTACTAAAATGCAGATCAATACCTTCCATAAAGCAGCTTATCTCCATGAAGCTGCAGAAGTAATACTACTGAAAGTGCAAGAAAACAGAGTCTGTCGCTTAATTGTACTGTGCTAAGTCATACTACATTGACAAATTTACTGAAGTAGATTAAAATTTTACTGCTAATATACTTACTTACCTAAATATGTTCTATCTATTTCTCAGGATCAAGAATATGAAACGTCACTTAATCTCACGAGTTCCACCTTTAATAAATTTTGATAGATCCTACATTAGATGCAAGATAAAGAACCATAAGCAGTAAATATTGCTTGCTGTAGTTTTATTATGTTCTGCGATCCACTCATTTGGTCCAAGTGAGAGAAACCATTAAAAGCAGAGTAGGTCCATTACAATCGCAATACAAAGGGCAGTCTTCACGTCATGTAAAGAATACTAGCACAGATGGTGAATCAACATTTTGCAGGAAAATCCATGTGCTTCCACATTAATGAGACACGGGTTAGAAGAACTCAGTATTATACACCGTCATCATATGTCAGAAGTAATTTGTTGTCTAAGCTTAGGTATCCAGATGGTACCAAAAATACTCTTTTTATAAGCACCAGGCTTTCACTATAATTAAAAAATGGTTTCAGAAAATATAATGATTTCTCTGAGTATTCCTAGTTCACTTCTGACTGCTCAGCATGCCCTGTATTTGCCATGCAATGCTTTAACAAGGAGAACGTACATGCATTAGAAAATCTCAAAAGACAGAGCTGGGGAGTAATAACACAGGAGAGAGAAGCTGTACAGGACCATTGCGTTCTTTAAGTGTGAATAAGATGGAACCAGGAAGGCAAAAGCTACATGGTGCTTCCCTTGTGGATACACCAGCAAGGTCTTCAAAAAAGACCTGGTCTCTGGAAGTCATGTCCACAGGCCTGCATGCAGGATGGCACTGAAGCAAAACTAGGAAGCCAGGTGAGCCACGTTCATAGCATTGAAAATAGCTCAAACTAGAAGAAGTGGCTGCTTCTGATTCAGATTCAGTTTAGCCCCCACGCTCTGAAATTGGGTTTATCCATACTGGAGAGAAAGCAATTGGACTTTAGAACTAAGTCCCATTATTAACACGCTTTCATTTCTGCTGGGAGCCTCAAAAATCTTCATAAAAAGCTTGCAGTGAAATAATTGCTTTCTTTTCACTTCACCCTAGCAGACTCCCACAGGTTTGACTGCATTTTTTTTTCCTCTTCTAAGTAAATTGTACAGCTTCTCTTAGAAGCTTCACCTTTAAAAAAAACAGCCTAGAAAATACCAGGCTAAATTTGACATGTTTTTTCCCTATGTTTCAAAGCCAGAGAAGGGGTTTTCTGGAAGAAGATAACACCTTTTCTACTCAAGTAGATTGAAAATCTGCTACAGAAAAAATGAGGGGAAAAAAGAAAAAATAAAGGAACAAACTGCTGGGAGAGTATGTGGGTGGCAGGGTTCAGTCTTTAATCTGACAAGTGTATGTCAGCACTTCTCCACGAACATACCTATAAGGGATCTAACTGTTTTCCTCTTTGCATAGCTATAAGTTTGTACTGTTTGTTAATAATACCTCCTATTCTTAGGTTAGCTTCCTGACATTCTCTCTATATGATGTCCAAAAACCTAACAGGTTCACAAAGCAAGAAAAGCTGATGCCTTTCTTCATTAATACATTTGCCTTTCTAAATGCCTCAAACAAGTTAATCTTGAAATGAAAAATCACATCATCAACCATGCAACAGACAACATGGTCCAATGAGAGATTTACAGACTGGTAACTAGGGAGCAGGCAGAGGAGGCGGCTGCTCAGCTGATGGATATAAATAGTAAAATCCTAGTCAACAGGATATTATTGTTCTTTGGGGTTCCCAAAGAAGCCTTAAGCATTGGATCAGCTCCTACGCACATGGTGATCACAAATCAGTGCCCATGTGCAGTAGGGAGGCACTGCCCAGGGAAGACTCGAGGCTATTTCAGCAGTTAGGAGGTCTCAGCACTTCCCATGCTCCTGTAGGAGGAAAGACTGAGAAAGTAGGGGAAAGGGCTCAGCAAAACACCTGTCATCTATTCATTCCTTTATGTATTCATAACTCATCTCTACGAAACATAAGACTAAAGAGAAATGCTTTCCTCTGCTTATGCCATGAATCCAAGACTAGATGGAGATCACCAGACAAATACCAAAAAACTTGAGAAACTTGGGGGGGGGGGACGAAGAAAGGGGAGTCTTCCAGGAGAAGTTTAGAATGGCTTATTCATAAAGCTGTAACCCCACAAGACACCTGCTGCAACTGGCTTCAAGTGAAGGCAGCTGACACTTCCAGGTACTGCAGAGCTTCCATTATAAACCACATTTCAAGGTGAGGCAGTTAATTGCCTCATTGCTCTATGACCTTTGCAGAAAGGAAAAACAGAATCCGATTGCTCTCCTATTTCTAATTTTGTTTCTGTTAACTCCTTGACTCCCTTCTCTTCCAGAACATATCCTTATAATCATCCAGGGCAGACAGATACCTTCAGGTAGATCCCTCTCTATATTCATGAAGTATTGTTTTGTCTCATGCGTACCCTAAGCAAGCTGTTCCTCAGTCTTCCTCTCTACCTCACCAAGCTCTTTCAGACCCACGTAGAAAGGAGACAGGGTTTCAGGACAGTGGGTATAATACTGCTCTCTGTTAAAATAATATTTGGATGAGTCTGAGAACTGGACTGAGGAGTATGATTTGACAGCAGGTTCAGCCTGGGATAAAATTTAATTCGATTCATTTATGCATGCAAACGGAAAGCTTTTATTAGCACACATTACTCAAAGAAAACAAGCAATAGTTCCGGGAGATATTCATCATGAATTATCCTCTTCCAGCCTCTAGTACCAAGTTTTCTTCTTTCCCAGCTCTACTTAATCTCCTTTCTAGCAACATATAGTCAAACCAAAGCAAACAAATTTCTGGTACAAACTCAGTAAAAAGAAAACATAGTAAGTAGCAGCAAAGGGAGGACACCTGATTTGGATCTTCATTGAGGTAATTCCAAAGCACTTCAAGAAAAAAATGTTTTGCCTGAAGATGATAAATAGTAACTTGTAAAGATGATCAACATAAGACTTTTAAAAATACATCTCCACAAATACAGAAAAGTAGAAGAAAGCAGGTTGTTTCCATTCCACAAACATTTTGTTCTTGCATTAAAAAAAATCCTAAGCCAGGCCAAATGAAATATGATTGCATTCAGTTAGCCTTCACACCAACTGGTGTGTGCTGGAGAGAACACTACAAGCACAAGCAAACCAGAAGGAAACCTCCTGCCCTGAAACAGGGGAACACCACATGCTGGGACAAAAGATGGGTTTGCAGCTTCATGGGAATTATCAAGTTGTAAAAGTTTACAACAGACAAAGCAGCATATATGTATTACAGTTCATGTGAATTGATAGATGACATTGTTAGGTTTTGTTGTCAGATGGTGAAGGAGAGAAAAAGAAGGTGTGAAGAGAGGATTTTGGTCGGGTAGTTAGAACAATCACCTCGAAAAAAGAAGAGTAAGGTTCAAGGCCTGCTCCACCAAAACTTTACAAGTTCACACTGAGAAAAGTTTGCCATTAGGCTGTCTGGATAACTTCGAAATACATCCTCTGGCTTTCACGTGCCTTTGATCCCAAACCCTAATACAGGGATGTCATCTAGAGAAATACACCAAAACCATGGGACACTCAAATACTAAACAAATTGAAACGAATCTCTGCTGGAATGTATTTAAAAAAAAATCAATTTTAGTCAAGACAAATGCAAAGCAGTAGGAAAGAAAACCTATTTATATTACCTGAGTACCAGAACTTAAGTTTAGACACTTCCTGTAAACCTCCAGTTATTAAATACTACTTCGACATCCTTAACAGCCCTATCCTTCTATAAGGATACAGTGTGCAAGAACATACATGTGTAGCAGGATCGGCAAGCCAAAATGCAGTGGGTAGCTCATGGCAGTCTTTTCGTCACGTAGACATCAGGTTAGCACGTTAAGCTGTGTTTTCCATGCAGCTCCTGAGAGGGAGCCTGTGTTTAGACTCCAAAACTGATCATTAGTGTGATAAATGAAATGAGCGGAAACTTTGGCTCATAGGGCTTGAACTGCAGCGGCTCTGCAGTCAGTTACTCTTTGTAAGTTTTCGATCATTAGTGAAATGAGAATGTAAGAAGTCAAGTGAACATTCAGTTCATAATTAAGTGCCTGAATGACAAAACTGTCTACTGGGCTTGAGTGATGCAGCATACATCTGAGCTTGCTGTAGGCATCCAAACTACCTCTGGAACTGGCTTTCGCCATGAGTCTCAGCATCAAAAGGAACAACTCAACATACACGAAAAAATATGCTCCAGAGCCAGCTGTGGGATAGACAATGAAAAAATGTTTAGAGACACACACTCCACTCCCTCAAATTAAAGGAAATCAAGGATTTGAAAAGTACCCAAGATCTGCCCAGCTGAAAACAAAAATTAGTGTAACTGGCTGTGTTAGTTAATTATAAACCAGTTATGAGAATGAGAGACAGATGGGTATCAGCTTTCCAGACCTCTGCAGCTACATCTGCATCTCTCAGCACCTGAGGACAGCCCCTCTCAGTAACGCCCAGGACTGGACAGGAAGCATGTGCTGTCCTCCTCCTGCAGATACAAGCTACAATCACCAAGGTCACAACCGCTTCCTGACTTCAGAGTAGTCACACTGGTCCGACCTCCAAGTTCTTAAAATAAAATAAACTCATCATGAGTGATACTGTCAACTGCAGCATTACAGAGGAAGGAATTTATAGCATCCCTTGGCTGTATTGGCCACCAAAACATGGTACTTCTTCCTGATACATGCGGTTTTTTTAAGATCATTAAATCTCCTATCTTCTTTGATACTTCTGATAAACACAGAATGTTTCTAACTATTGAAAGGTGAACACTGAATACATCAAAAAGACTATCTACCTTCAAAAGAAGAAATGCAGCTTAGCTAGCAAAATTTCATACTCTGTCTTCTTTCAGCCAAGGTCAATGACCATATTAACTTAGAATCATAGAACAGTTTGGGTTGGAAGGGACCTTAAAGATCATCCAGTTCCAGAGACATCTCCCACTACATCAGGCTGCCCAAGGCCCCATCCAACCTGGCCTTGAACACCTCCAGGGTGGGGGATCCACAGCTTCCCTGGACAACCTGTACCAGTGCCTCACCACTCTTACGGTGAAGAAATTCTTCTTTATGTCTAGCCTCTGCCCCTCTCCGTTCCCCTCATCCTATCACTGCAAGCCTTTGTGAACTTCTGGAAGAAGGCTGAACACAAGTTCTTATCTAATATTAGGGCCCTTAAAAACTATTTTCTTCAGAACATATAGAAATGCAAGAGTCCCTATATCTTCAAATCACTTCTTGCTCTGTATCCAGGGAGATCTTTAACAAAAAAAAAAAAAAAAAAAAAAGAGAAGACAAAAAATCCCTGAGAGTAACAGGAACTAAATGCTGTTCAGTGGCATTAATCATTAGGGCTGGAAAATCCCCTACCTGGCATGGAACCTGCAAACAAGGATAGGGAACAAACGCTTCCCAGCTACTCTGAACAATAACTACTAGAATCATTCAGGATTCACAACAGAAATATTTCTCTCAAGGAAAATTATTGAAAATTTTCTCTCTGAAAGCTCATCTCCTCATTTGGGCAGGATTTTCATGATTCACTGATTTTAAGCATCACGTGAAGTCCCTGCCCATGGCAAGGGGGTCAGAACCAGATGATCTTTAAGGTCCTTTCCAACCCAAACTATTTTATGATTCTATGAAGGTCCTGCCTGTAGTCTCTCCTGCACTACTGTTAGATTTCTGAGGACCATGCAAATGGGATCTGGTGCTCCACTGTTCCGTGGCTCTTCCTTGTTTGCCCACCTCTGTTTGCCTGATTACTGCCCAAACAAACAGCCCAGACAGATTTATGTTTCTTTCTTTACATACATCCCAGACACTAAGTCCGAAGTGGACATTTCATACTATGTTATTTATAAATACAATATGTTTATTAAGTTATAGCTGTGGATCATGTTTATCATGAACATCAGTAGGAGCCAGAAAGCTTTAATCATGTGTCCAGACGTAGTCATAGGAGGGATCAGATTTTAACAAAAAGTTATCTTCATTGGCATAGCTCTCATTTGTGCCGGTGCCAGGACTCTCTTGCCCTTCCCATTTTTCACTGAGCCAAAAGAAGCATAATCAGCCTTTATTAGTGAACTATTCTGACTGCATGTGCAAAACACCTATTGATATACATTAGGGATTCTTTGCAAAGACTAAAACAAAATGGTAGAGTACTTCTGACCATTAGTGCACAACAGAAGGACAGGCTGTGAATGCAACCAGTCCCGGTGCTTTGGCAGCACTACAGAGCACTTCAGCTGGAGCTCCTCGAAATGGACAATTCAGGCTGTGATACAGCTCTCAAAACACATGAATAGTACATGGACGCCTGATCGTCAAGGGGTTTATTGTACTGTTATTTTGTTTTCTTTCAGAGGACACAGGAAAAACAGGCTGGAAAAATAAAAACATAGTTTACCAGAAGCACTTGAGAGTTATGAGGCACTTGCAAGACTAGTGCGTATCAGAGACCCTTCATAGGTTTCAGAAGTACTAACAAATGAATTATCCTGAGGGACAGGTCCAAAACTGTAAGACCTGCCACGTTACCATTGACAATGATGGTAAGCTGGGTGGGGAGGGAAAAAATGCATGTAGGCAGTTTATTTCTCATCTGTAAATACCTTCTTCCTGGTACAACATACAAAATGCCTTTTTTTTTTTTTTTTAAGGGTCTGTTAACTTGGAGACTGCAACTGCTGTGCCACTGTGGACAGCCACTGCTTCTGACAGTTTCAGTCCCTCTGAGGGACAATTCCAGATGCAAGACCTACATCTGTAAGTCTGGAGCACATGGGATCCATGGTGACGGAGCTTAATTAGACACTTGAGTCTTGTTTCACAACCAGCTAACTACAACAGTTTCCAACCTAACCCAACCATTAAACAGAAAAATCTAGTTGCTGAAAAAGCCATAAACTCATCAGTACAGACAAGCAGAATATGATTTACTGCCTTCAGACAAGATCTGGTCTTCCACTTAAAATCCCTCTGCACATGAAGGCACCGGTGCCACAATCTGAACTATCAGAGTGATTTGGTGGGTATGGGTAGAACATCCCTGACTTCAGCAGGGGCTCTGGATGGACTCGTATACGAAGCATCACTGGAGTGAGTGAGGCAGCACCACAGCCTGTGGGGTCGGGCTAGCATGTAAATCTAAACATGCCACTAAACAGCCGTGTTTCCTGGTAATGGACACTGCACAAGAGCAGAGACTTTCTCACTCAACTTGGGACACTAGAAAATGCACTCAACCCACAGTCTTAATTAGGATAGAACAAAGATCCAAATGGATACACATATTAAAGATAACAAGGACCACAATACAAATGTTTCTATTTGAAATTAATCCTGTGGGGCATATTTAGTGAGCATTTATTTTGTAAACAACTAGGATTACACTACCAAAAAGAGAAAAACATTAACATTACCATAAAAAAACAATCAACAACACTGGTCTAGAAAGGTCTCATTTCTGAATAGAAATGGCAAAAGATGCTAACATAAAAAGTATAAAAATAGGGTAACTCTCTGTTTATAGATTCACTGGATCTGAATTACACTTACATAACAAAGGTAACTTTCAAGGTACTACAGTATAAAATATGTTTTTAGATATGTCTGAATTAATGGAAAATACTTAACAGAATATCTTGAAGTATGACACTATTTCAACAAATACTCTTCAATCATGCCATTGAGCTAAGCAATGAACACACAGATTAGTGCTATCTTTTAAGTGTTATAGATAATATCTTTCCAGATTCAGTGGTATTTCTGCGTTTAGAAATAAATCCTTTCTGCTAGCAAGTTACATGTTCACGGCCATTCACTCTGTAGACATCCAAGGTGTTGCTATTACGACACTCTATAGAGGATGCCAATTTAAACTTGGGTTTGTGGCAGTAAAGCCTCAAAATATAGATAAAACACAGCACGCAAACATGCCGCAATTATAATGAGGTAAAATCCTCCATCTTGCAATCCTCCACCTACAGTCTCTGTATTTAACTGGTGGGGGAAGAGATTAAAATAGAACAGCTGGTAAAGAGACATGTAGAAAAAGACACTAAAAGCTGCTGTGATGCCCTCCACCATCCCAGCACTGACACAGATGTGACTGCTGATCTGGTAAGTTATTCTGAATACAAAATTCTGAGAATCTTTTTGACTTCTACATGACAAGACAGATAACATTTGGCTCTTTCTCTTTAGACATGTGCCCCTAAAAATCATTTTGCAAGAAGTTTAAAAAGCACAGGGCATAAACAGATAATGTTTAAATGGACACTGACAAGCCACAATGCCCAAGGTTGCTTCATCTAATCCAACAGAACCTTGTCTTTTTTAAAATGGAAAAAGGAAACAAAATCATTCACTTGTAATATTTTCAAAGTTAATAGTAGAAATACTTCAAGATGCAAGTGACATACCCTTGAAATTGTCTTTAGAAGAAAGACAATTGTTTCAATTTCTCTCCAAGCTGAGGGGACAAAACAAAAAACAAGCAGGAGAAACTATGAGAAGTACATGACATTTTTAAATTCACGTTAGTTTTAACACAATGTTTTGAAGACTCTTATTTTCAAACTAATGCCATTCAACTACAGGCAAGTGTTGCAGTCTGAGATGTCACCAGCTCTCCTAACACCAAGGCTGGTCAGTGCTTGAACAGCTCACCTAAGGAAGAAAGAAAAGGTGATGCTGGCAAGTGACAGCAGACCAACTCCATGTCTTAGTCAGGTCTATGCTTGGATGCCAAATACAAACAGACTCTTAGGATGAAGTGTTAATAGATGGGTGTAAGAGTTCATTTGACTGCAGTGCTACCGGGCATGATTTGAATTTGGTGTAATGTCATCCATGCAATGGGACAGAAAGCCCAGACTTCTAATTTGTTAGAGAAATTAAGCATTGACCTTGTTATACCTGCATGCTGAAACATGCAATCTGTACTTTGTCTTACCTCTCACTGCTCCTTTATTTCACTGCTAGTGTTTCCAATATCTGGAGCAAGTAAGTCTTCCTTCCATTGCTGACAAATACCATCAGGTATGAGAGTGCTTTTATGGAGACCATCCTCATTGGAAGGCTTATGTTTCCAGCATTATCTTTGCTTTCTTACACCTGGATCTAAATTTATTTTTGCAGATTTGAATTTATAACTCCCAGGCCTATTTAACTTCATTTTTATATAGAATAGCATCACTTTGTTGTTCTATAGGGCTTCATCTAAGGTTCTCCAGGCAATTTAATATTTCCAAATGTCACCTTAATCCACTGAAATGAATATGTCTACGTGCAGAATGAAATCCTGCTCAATATGGGACAAGTTATGGGAGACTTAAAATAATGAACAGTTACAACACCTTACTTTCATCAGAATGAATGGATACATTAAAAAGCGTTCCTTTCCATTTATAAAATTTCTATGTGTTTGAAAGATGTGTCAAACTACAGCAAACAAGCTGAATGCTGCTGTATCTTTTACTTAAAAAAAAAAAACCACACTGCTCTCTGTAGTTCAGTGCAACATAAGTCATAAGAATTATGCTTTATACATAAATGGATAAACAAAACATAGACAAACTTTCAATTGTTTGTGACTGACTATGAGCACCTGCCTTCAGATATCCATCAGAGATGCATACGCCCCTCAAAGTAAAGAATCATAGTTACTTTTACTGACAGAGAAAGTTAACTATTATTAGTTAGGGACCTGTAAGATACAGACTTTGGGACCTGTTATCTCAGCGGAAGCCGAGGTTCGTATCAGTAACAACTATAGTTACCACTGCCCAAAGCTTGTAAAAGTCTAGATCTTAAGTATCCAAGTGTGAAGACAAGCAAAATCAGAGAGTACTGGAAGTTTATGATTGAGTGATTCACCCCAAAGTACAAACTAGCACAAGGACGGTGAGCTAGTGGGGCTGGTATTGTTCAGTTTATTCCTTTCAGCCTTTTTTTTTTTTTTTTTGCATTATTCCTGACAACACTACAGTATATTCCTGTGTAGCCCTCCAAGTATGTTTGAAGGCCATGCAACCCTCAGCAGAGCAAGTCTGAGAGTCAGGAAAGCATTTAAAATTACTGAAAGCAAGGGATAAACCATCTATGGCTTTCTGAGGGTTCTGCATCTAATTCTGAGTGAGTAGCAAAATGACAAGTAGCTTTGACTTTGGGCCCCCTGTCTATTCCTCTGACAGGCAAATGGCAGGGTCCTACCATCCCATCCCATCCCATGTATTCTATTATATATATGTGAAATGAAGGAATATTCAAACCATAATTATTTTTAAATGGTGGTAACAGCACTCGTTTGCCAGAGATGGATAAAACATCCGACTGCACAAGTATTCATCTTCACATAGTTCATTCAAATGAATATGAGGAAAGGTACGTACTACTGAATATACATTGAGTATTGCAAAGCACAGGACCAAAATACCACCTAAAAGAGAATAATTCCTTCTGAGGGTGTTGCCTTTTTCTATGTATGTGCAATTCACCACATAAGGGAGTATATTTTTGATGATCCTAAATCAAGCTTCCAGTAGGGAAGATTTTAGAATATTCTTGTGTTGTAACAAAATGTTCCCACTGCTGTGGTAATGAAAGAAAGAAAGAGGGAAAAAAAACTCCTCCTGGCAGGAAATTAATTATTAAGCATTCTTCTGCTTGATGATGCGCTCCTACATTTGGCGCAGGCTTTCCATTTTTCTCTTTCAGTATGTGGAGAAATTCACTATGGAGGATACACAAACAGAACAAAGAGCACAAGAATGTCAGTTTACTAAATGCATTTAGAAACCAAACATACCTGAAGTGAGGAACTCAATTTGTGCACCATCACACCTGGCACTTACTCCCTCTTTACATTTCACTTGCCTCTATTTCATCAGATTGTCACTTTTCCTTCTCTTCTCTGAAATTACCTTTGTCGAGAGTGGAAGGCGTGCGCCTTGCTTTTAGCGTCACTTGCCTGTGATTGTTTTGAACTATCCTTTCCTTCACTGAAGAAATCAAATGGAAAATCTTAGAACTTAATGGAAAGGGAAAATAAAAGCCCATCATCGTATGCCTATGTCAAATATCCAGATGTAATCTGATTCTTAAAACCATGCATTTTTTTTCCTATGTCCAGCCAGTTCAACAAATTTCACCCCTGGCTGTCAGTTTTAGTCTCTCTGTGAAAAAGCTGAAAACCCCATGCGTGCCATAATTTCACCTATCAGTTCTGTGACAGAATATACAGCTCCTGAGGCTACTTGTGCACCCAGCATATGCACCTAGAACAACTCCTGAATTTGGTGAGCTCATACCACTGCAAAACCACTCCTGTGAGGGCAGACGCTTCCCAGTAACCGGTATCCTGGATCCTTCCTGGATGTGGAACTACCAAACTACAGAGGGAAGATGCAAAAGACAGAAACAGCATATGCCATCTTCAAATAGTATTTTACGTCAGCAGTGCTCTACAGCCTCGCTAAGAGATAACGAAGAACTTCTCGACAGAAATGAATAATTTTAGCTTTTAAAAAAGGAGGCAGAAAGATTATGAAAAACTGCTATAGCAGATGGCTGTATGATGGCTACAGAAACCTTAATACCAGGTAGGCTGCTCGGGTTAGTGGTACTGTTTGTCATGGTCACCACCACTTTAGGCTCATCTCCTTGGGCTCTTCCATCAGTTGCTGGGCAGGATGGCTCACACACAGCATGACAATAATGGCTCTATCCGCCTTCCAGACCTGAAAGACCTCATATTTGGCTAGCTCTGTGCATCAAGCAGAAGAAGGTGGTCAATCTCCATCTCTGCATGCAGTCATGCCAGTGCTTTCGTGTGTTGTCCACAGCTGCAAATATTAAGCTGCTGCCACCCACACTCTCCTTACAACATACTCCCTCTTGGTCTACACTTATATCATAGGGTCCCTTGAGAATCGGAAGCATGTTCACATATGGAACATGTCCCATTGAAAGGAAGCATTCTGGAATAAGGCAAACCACCAGCTTCATAGTACAGCACATGTACTCTAAGCACACTCTAAGCACAGCTGGTCTTGCAAGAGAGCACTGCAGAAACAGAAGACAAAGCAGCAGCAGACAGGGACCATCACCATCTGATGCCCTTCCGTGGCCCTGAGCAGCAGGGTCCTGCAGGAGGTTGGTTGGTGCTGCTGCAAAGTGCATCATCCTTAGCTAGTTTTTCATCCTAGACTCATTACTTTCTAACACATCAAAACTGTTATTGAGTCTGAAACTGATAGACAAAGATACTAGCGGTGACTCAGATCACTTTGTTTTGCAAGGAGAGAATGAATTTTAAACTGTAAAGCAGGAGCAAGTTTAATTACTACAGAAGAACATAGAGCATATGCTGCCATTTTACAAGAACTTATCCTGAAAAGAAGCAACATGCTTTACCACTGAGCTCCTGAGTGACAAAAATCACACTCTCCTGAGTATCAGACTCTCCATCTGTAAAATGTTTTTCATCTTTGGAAGATAATGTGCAAACTACACATTACAAATCATATATGCTGCAAGTGATAGATATTATCACTTGCTTTGGAGCGACACCCTAGAACAAATGCCTTTTCTGCCCTATAATAGCCCACAGCAGGCATAAAAATTCTTAAACCCCTATTTAGTTGTGTAAGCAAGGTGATAAGTAATATTTCTCAAAATTCCTCTTGTATAGCAAGAAGGGAACAGGCAGGTTTTTTAATGAACATAATGTTATTCAAAGGAGTTTGCCCTGTAGGATGACATTCTCCTACAGGCCTACAGGAATTTTAGAGAAGGCTGTGTGCATCTGTATAAATGCATTTTAAGTTCCAGAGAGGAAAATGAGTTTAATTCCTTCTTACACAAATGATTGAGAGGGAAAATGAAAAACATGTTATTCTCTTTAAGAACAGATTTCTTTTCTATTTCTTCTCAAAAAAACGCCCACGAATTAACAATTAAGCCTAGTTTAATTGCTACAGTTTCAACCAACAAGAGATCGGATGCAGGCCATCCATGCTAACACGCAGAATCCAAAGAGACAGTGCCAGGAGTCAGAAATGTAGAATTACACTGTAATGAGAGACTGTCAAAATCCAAGGGGAGTTCAACCTAGAATCAACAGCCCTGGCTGTACTCAAAATCTGAATTTTAGAGGCTGTGATGATTGTCAAAATGTTGTGGAGTGACCCCATCAGCAATTAATGGCATTAATACAAAATTAGAGCTGAAAGAATGGCTAATTTGGGTCTCTTTTCTGATATAATATACATATTCTGTAACCAAGCCAAACCAAAACTAATTTCCAGCAACTGCACTGTCTCTGCCAGTAGACAGTGTTTTAATATCATTATGCATAAACAGGACCTACAATAATGACCTACAACTGAAGTCAATTATTTTTTATGGAACATGAAGATACATTGCCGTATAATGTGAGTTGCTGTTGATTAAGATTAGCGTGTTGCATTAAACGAATTGTTCTCCCATAAACCACTACTGTTTTTCTTCTTTCGTCGACTGCTGCTGCCCCTGCCAATCACCAAGAGTTGGCCGGTGAGGAGCAAACATAACTTTGGAGGAACTGCTACACCGATACCAAACTACATTCAATCGCAGATATTTGCACCCTTTCTCATAAGCCGCTGCTGAATAAACATGGGCAGAGCTTTTGGGCAGATCATCCAGGAGATGCTCTCCTGTTCTTCCACAGGCTGTGCTGGCAGAAAGGATGCAAAATCTATGAGCGAATGCAATTTGGTATCAGTGTAGTAGTTCCTCCAAAGTTACGTTCGCTCCTCATTAAATCGGATTCCCTTCGGATCGCAGCGATCGGTCCTAGAGCCGCATCCCGGTACCCAGGTCAGGGGGGGCTCTGCCCGCAGCTCGCAGGGCGCCCCCGCCGGTCTCTGCGGGAGGCGAAAGGCAGAGCCCCCGCTCCTCAGGGCACCCCGAGGGGGAGAGAGGGCAAAGGCAGCCCGGCAGCCCCGGCGGAGCGGCGGGGTCGGGGGCACGGGCTGTGCCGGCTCCGCCGCAGCATCCCCCCCCCTCCCCCCCCCTTCCCCCGCGGGTCCGACCCCGCGCCGCCCCGGGGATGCGGGGGGTCGGTCGCTTACCTTGGAGGTTCTGCACTCGGATGTCACTGATGTGCCCGATGAGCTCCTCGCGCTGGAACCAGTCCCACTCCTGCCCGGCCATGAGGACGCGGGGTCTGGCCGGGGCGGAGGGAGGCGGCGGGTCCCCGCGGGGCACCGGCACCGACGGCGGAGCCGAGCGCCGGGACGGCCTCTCTGTCCCCGCCCCTTCTCCTCCTCCTCCTCCACCTCCTCCTCCTCCCACCCGCGCCGCTCCCGCATCCCCCCGCACCCTCCGCCCCCGAGATTCTCCCCAGTCCCTTTCGTCCCTCCAAATAAACATGTTTTTCTCGCGGGGGCTGCCGGCAGTGCCGAGCTCTTCTTGCCCGTTTCTCTCTCTGCTGTGCCTGGCGACGGGAGAAGTGGCATCCCCTGGAATAAACGCCGTGCATCCGCGGCAGAAATGGAAGGAGAAAGTACGATCCGCAGAGGGGTTTTGCTTGTGGAGAAGAAATAAGCGTCCCTGTAAATTAAAAGCGCTAATATGCCATTTGTATACTTATTTAGCCTGCTCTTGCTTGTCTATTTAAGCTGTCAAATTTCCTTGGTGGTGAATTTTCACATCAAATAATTTTATTTACAATGTTTTTCATCAAAATTGGTCAGGAATTCTTGTAAAGTAATTGTTAACATGTTATACCTTGGTAACAATTCATAGAATCATAGAATAGTTTGGGTTAGAAGGGACCTTAAAGGTCATCAAGTTCCAATCCCCTGCCATGGGCAGGGACACCCCCCATAGCCCAGGCTGCCCAAGGCCCCATCCAACCTGGCCTTGAACACCTCCGGGGATGGGGCATCCACAGCTTCCCTGGTCAACCTATGTCAGTGCCTCACCACTCTCACAGGGAAGAAATTCCTCCTTATGTCTAATCTAAATCAGCCCCTCTCCAGTTTATACCCATTGCCCCTCGTCCTATCACTACAAACCTTTGTACACAGTCCCTACCCAGCTTTCTTGTAGCCCCTTCAGGTACTGGCAGGTCGCCATGAGGTCTCCTTGGAGCCTTCTACCCTTCTTGATCCTCTTCAGTGTCACTAAGTTCTGTGCTCTGCAAACCTGGTGAACAGCATGAGCATTTCCTTTACGTACAAGGCATTTCATTACAATGCACCACTATTTGTATTTTTGCTCCTGTTTTCTTTTCAAACCATGAAGACTGTATAATGTAAACAGAAAGTTTTGACACAATCCAGTCGGACTAGTATAGCATCATTAGTTAGACTAGCAAAACAAATAAGCTGAGATCTACAAAGTTAAATATAAACAAACTGGGATCTAGAGATTGTGGCTCTTTCAAGTTGGAAGTGTTTATGTGAACCCAAGTGAACGCTTACTCCAGGCAACCAGTTTTTTCAGCCAGCTCAGGAATGCGTTGCTCTTCCCACAGCCCACTAGGATGATTTTATGACTATTACAACTCAAAATCGCGTGTAGATGGTGAGAAGGCAAAGTCATCTATAAAGCATCTAATAGGTGAACTATTTATCACCACTATTACATGTGCCAGTCAACTATCCCACAATCCAGTCTCCAAGAGTCTGGAGTGATCTTTAGCTTTATTACTGATTACATGTCAAGGCTTAAAAGTTTTGCACAAATGTAAAGACAGTTGAATTCCACGCTGAAGCCTGAATTCGAATTTATAAGCCCGAATTTAAGGATCAAAAGAAACGGCATGTGAAAAAGAAAATGCATCTAAACTCAGACGGATCTGCACAAATTGCAATACCAGGCTTTGACTTCATTTTGCACTGGGAGGCCCTGTTTTTTTTTTTCCAGGAGATATCAAAGTGCATCGATGCATCAGTACTGTGTTTGGAGCTGGAGCTGAGCTGATGTGGCTGTGGGAAAAGCAGATGAATGACTTCACAGCACTGATGAAATGCTGTCCGCAAGGGCCAGCTGGAGGTCCCTAGTCCACACTGCTGCTCAAAGCAGGACTACTGCCAACACCGGATTGGGACAGCTTTGTCTCATCGTGTGTGGGCACCCTCCGGGAGCTGGGGTTTTGTGAACTCTTTAGGTAGCCTGGCCCAGTCTGCACTAACCTGCTTGTGAGACTTCTTTGTGGCCACTTGCTATGCCAGCTGGGGAAAAGGGCTTGTTATGAGTTACAGGTAATGGATGAAAAATGGAACAGTCTGCAGCCTTCAGCAACAGAATCATAGAATCATTGTACCACAGAATCATTCAGGTCAGAAAAGATCTTTAAGATCATCAAGTCCAACTGTAAACCTAGCACTGCTGAGTCCACCACTAAACCACATACCTAAGTGCCACATCTACAGCCTTTTAAATACCTTCAGGGATGATGACTGAACCACGTCCCTGGGCAGCCTTTTCCAGTCTTTGACAACCCTTCCAGTGAAGAAATTTTTCCTAATATCCAACCTAAATCTCCCCTGGTGCAACTTGAGCCCATGTCCTCTCACTTTTTACTTGGGAAAAAAGATGGATACCTGCTCCATTACAACCTCTTTTTTTTCTGGTTGTTGTATAACCTTAGCAATAATTTCTCCCTTCAGCCTTCTCTTCTCCAGACTAAATCACTCCAGTTCCCTCAGCTGCTCCTTGTAAGACTTGTGCTGCAAACCCTTCCCCAGCTTTGTTGCCCTTCTCTGGGCACACTCCAGCACCTCAATGTCTTTCTTGTAGTGTGGACCCAAAACTGAACACAGTATTTGAGGTGCGACCTCATCAGCACCAAGTACACGCAGATGATCGCCTCCCTGATGCTGCTGTCCACACCATTTCTGAAACAGCGGATGGGCACTGAGCTGCAGCAGAAGGAGCAAAGGTCAGAGGAAACAATCGAGTAATTTCTTGCTGCCAGCCCCACCTGATGTGTGAGTTACAGCTGTAATTCATTGCTCTGTTCGCATTTTTCTGGGGCTGATAACTGCCCTCATTCTGCTTCCTGCCCCTGTACGAGAGCTGCCCAGCTTCTCTATGAGAGTGGATGAACATGCAGTGCTCTGATACGTCCTGGCGCCTCTGATATGTCCAAGCCTGCCAGGTAGCTGTGTTTGACCTGCACAGCGTAGGTCTCAGGGTCAGGCTTGGTTTAAGATGTTGTAAATGATTAACGTTGCGAGCACAGGGAAGTTAAAACTTCTGCTTAGGGAGAGGAGAAAGGCATTAAACCTTTCTTACCTGATAAAGCATCTGATCTGTGCAGCCCCATCCACTGAAGGGAAAATGGCACTAGCTAGTGTGGTCCAGCAGGCAGCCCAGGTTGGAACTGCACACTCTTCCTATGCAGATAGGAGGCGAGAGCATCAACATTACAACCTGTCCTCCTGCCAGCGAATCAGGCCGGACCTCAACCTTGGCCTGAGGCTCAAGGCCTATCTGCTAGTTTTGACCACTCCAGTTTCCAGCTCAGCACATCAATATAAGCTCCACTGATCTAGTCTTATGTTGATACACTGGTTCATGAGCTACTGTGAATAAAAACTCTGGTCCTGTTTCACTTAGCAGGTGTGCAGCTCTGTCTAGGGAGACAGCAGCTTTGTCACCTACATTTTTCATCCAAGACTTTCCGATAGTTCTTCAGCCTTCCCTGAACCAACTTTGATTGGGTGAAGACCTCATAGGCAGAATTTCCTCCAAGATGGTTATTAAAAAAATTGCAATATCTACAGAATTAAGTGCTCCAAAATGAGAAGCTAAGCCTCTAAAATTAAAAGGACACTAAAAACATGTGAGATCAGAAGGGGCGTCCTTTAATAAACATTTTTCTTTAAGTTTTCACATTCTTCCCTGCACCATGTGGTCAAGAAGAAAGTAAGAAATCTCAGATCCTCATATAAAGCCATGACTCCAAACGTTATGTTACTTGTCATAAAGTTTGTAAATGCTTGTGGGAAATTATCTGTGAAAATACTATATGCCTTCCTAGAAGTAACTGATTATATACAGTGAGGAGTAAAGAACTTCTCTTAAACAAAAAGTTATTTCACATTTTATTATTAAAGTTCACTTACCTTTTGATGTTTAAGGACAATACTATAGCTGAAAAAGCAGGTTACATTTAATTAAGTCCCTTGGCTCAGACTTGTTACTTAGGGCAACACTGTAAACACTTGGCAGAGACTCTGACCTATAATAACAGGTTTATTAAAAAAAGATTTTGGTCACATATGAGTACGCAGGGAGTCTAATAGGAAGCACATGGGCAACTTGCCACTGTTCTGCATCACCTTAATCTTCTCTCTTTTTAGTATATGCAGAATAAAGATGTTTAAAAACTTTTAGCGTACATCCTTTGCATATCTTAATTGTGAGTGATTTAATGAGTTGAATGCTCAATTTGAGAGGAAAATTTATACTTGAAGATTGTCTGATAGTAGCAACAAACCCCTTAAAACCTTCAGCTAAGTTTTGTGCCTGTCCAGATGGAGGGTGCCTTGTAGTTCTGGCTAAAATGGCAAGGAAGATATCTGACACAAAGGAAGCTATTTATGGAAGTCGAAAAGTTATTTGTGCCATTGTAGCTAAATTGCTTTGGCTTTATAAGCATGATTCCCCATATGAACAGTCATTCCAGGAATGGATTATTTTCTTGCTTTGTTTAAAACACTTCCAGACCAATGGCAATCAGAAAAAGATGTTGTCTCCTCATGTCTATGTGAGGACATGGTGTATATTCAACCCAAACCTCAGAGAAGTGCAACTTTCTATCCAGGCATGCCATCCCTTGCTGCTCTGGTAGAAGAGCTACAAAAATAACTCCACAGTCATTACTGCTAGACTTCCATCCACCCACAGTCCCAGAACATCCTTATTGAATGCTTGCAAGGTGCTCCTCTGCCCATGACAAATAGTGTTTCTGGAAAGATGGTGGACAATCGGGTCCTGCCCCTACATTACTCGTGTAGCCCTCATGTCTTTGCATGCTGTTGTGACTCGTTAAACGGGCTACAGAGAAGGTGAGGATGTCACTCAATTTTTAATACATTTAGGTTTTGTTTAAGTCTTGGAAGAGGACTGAAAACAAAGGCTTTCTTACCCTGTAAGTGAATGAGGAAAAGGGAGGAAAGTTGAAGTCTGTAACACAGGAAAATAACCCTAATCCTTATTTAACTCTCATATTTTACAAATACAGTACAACCTGCCCTAAATGGTGACTTCAAGGCAATAATCGTGCCACTGTAGGTCTCATCAACTCTTCATTTTCCCTGTTTAGCCTATATCTGAAACACCAAGGAGTGCCAACCATGAGAAAAGTTTCATTAGCTGTGTCAAATGAATAGCTAAGTGAAGATTTTGCTTCTTTTACCCTGTCCGACAGCAGCCACCCCTTAGTCTGGCTCCTCTGCCCACACACATGTAAACCATGGGAGGGGTACCATGTAAAATAGCCTTTCAAAGCAAAACACCTGAAAACTCAGGAGAAAAAAGACAGTCTAATTCAGCGAGGTAAACAGGAGACGCTTAGGAAAAAGTGCAAAAGGAATAAGAAATATTGTAATGAGAGGATTAAGCAACTGGAGGATGTCACGTGCAAAAAACCCAAATAAGCTAGGAAATGTAAACGCTTTGTGACTTTTTCTTTAAAGGCAAGGGAGAGTACACTGAAATGTGTGTTCTGCTTCTCCAACGAAAGTTCGATATCAAACAATGAATTAATTTATAAAATTGATGTAATCGATAAAATTAATGCCAGCTTAGAAATAGGAGTGCTGTGCACCACCTAACCATTCCTTTTCTTGGTTTCTTTCAGGTGCTAACAGAGGAAGTGATGTGGTGAATGTGGGCCCTGCCTCAATGTACCACTGCGCGTATGTACAGACTCTGGATATTGACCAGGCTCCCTTCTTTTACTTTGTTGTGCATCCTCCTTCCTTTACTCGCAGAAGGCTACCACATAGGCCACACTGATGAGCCACACTAATTCACAACTGTTGCCACATAATGGCAGTAAGTAAACTATGGGACTTGCTAGAAGGTCTCTGTGTGTTGTAAATAAGTTTCATCACAGAATCTCTGAATAATGCCAGGCGTTACAGTGGCTTCTAACTTAGACAAGTTCGGCTGAATTTGTTTTACTTGCTTGCTACCAAGCTGAAGTTTGTTTGTACCAACTTAGTAGCAAAATGCACTTTCTAGTGAGCAGTGGTATTTTCAAGACTGGGTCTTTTTGGGTGAGGGTGTCACTTCAGGGACGGCTTCCATGTGCAAGACCTGTGCCAGTGAGGTCTTTCTGATTCTTCATCAGGACAGCTAGTGTAGTGGAAGCAGGGTTATGTGGGTTACCCGCAGTCCTTCCTCTGTTCTTGGGGTTTTTTTTCATTTGCTTTGGTGAGCATTGTTTATTTTAAGGTGTGATTTATTGAGAACATGCATGCTTTATTTGACAGAGGCAATAGGAAAGGGCCTTCCCTGGCCTGCAGGCCAGTTTTCTTACATTCAGTTTGGTTTTCTGCTGTTCTTTCATACAGTCTGAAGGTTGGAAGAAAAGGAGAATAGTTATGTAAAACTCATTTGAATATTATGCGCTTGTGGAGCTGATTTGTTTCTGTTGCCATGGGCCTTTCATTCAAAATCTTCCCCTTTACTGATTCAGAGAGGACTTGACACAGTAAAAGCTCCATCTGGTTTTTGAAAACTTGTTCATTATTTTTCCCTTTTTTCCCCTTCTTATTTTCCCTCTGTTTCTGATGGATGATGGATGCAGTTGGTCTCATCCATGTGACGGTATTGTGTAATTCTTCCCCTTTGAGCCTGATTTGCTCTCAATCGTGTGTGACCAACTGAATTCAGGACCTTCCAACTCCCTTCTGTACACTCCTGCACGCTATGAAGATTTGTTGCCCCAGTAGATACTGAACAAAGGTTGCAGTGTGCAGCAGTAAGGGGACCATTTTTCTGGGTATAGATGTTGCGTAGCTCCATAAATCCAGAAAAAAAGAGCCATGAAGTAAAGCTTTAATTTTGAGAACATCTGAGTGTCTCATAGGAGTTTCTAGCTCTTTCACAACCTGCTCCCACAACATCAGTTTAACTGTTTCATCCTGTCTGATCTCAGTCAAAGGTAGAGATGCTGGTGTAAGCAGCAGCTTAAACAATGACCAAAGAAGTGGAGGAGCCTGTGGTGTGTAGGGGCTTACTTTATGGAAAGAGACAGGGACAGCAGTGCAGTGATTTGGTATGGTGGATATTTCTATAGCTGATGATGCTTGACAGTCAGATTCTGTAGAACTGTATAAACTGGTAGAGTTGTGCAGGAAGAAGCAATCCAGACACAGCTGAACATTGCTCAGGGCAGGCCAACTCACTGCTGAACAATGTTCAGGGGACACTAGCTAGCCAGGTTGCCTTCTTCTACCAGAATTTGCTTGGTTAGAGAAACTTGGGTTACATTCACTGTATACACAACATGTAAAAGTCAAGGCCTCTGCAATAATATTCACTGTGAAAGACTATTTCTGGACATAACTGCAAATACTTAACATAATGCAAATTATAAATCAACTGTCTCCAACAACAACCAGAAGCAAATACTTCAAGTAAAAAATGGGGATTTCATGGTCTACTTTTTACAGCAGCAGTTATTACAGTGTTAAAGTGCTGTAGTTGTAGATGCTGTAAAAATAATAACATTGCTGGCTTTTATACACAGCTTTCCATCTGCAATTCTAAAATCTCTTGTATATTGCAATTTTCTAAAATTTCCTGGCTTAACCTCACTGAAATAAAATTTACAAGCCCTAAAATAATATTTTATATTATAGAAAACAACCTGCATAGTTTAGCAATAAAATGTTTTTGGAAGGATGAGTTGTGTACGGTCTATGCTGGGTACTTCATCATAATTACGAAATGAATTAATTTGTTAGAAGGAAGCAAGAAAGCTCCTTGTAAACTGCCTGGCTTCTTTCACGGCACCGGAGATGTCAAATATGCAACATTCAGCTAAACTTCCTGTTGAAGCAGCTCCCTTCAGAAGTAATTCAACCTTTTGCCTATTTCTTTGCTTCTATTTGAAGAAGTGGTTTCAATTTTACATCCAATGTCAACTGTGAAAGAGAAAGAGAAAACTGGCCTTCACAAACAACATTATCTTTGCAAGTAATAGAAATATATAAATATTTCCAATGGAGCCATAGCTTGGAGGAGCAGTCCATCACAGATGATTAATAAGCTGATCATTTTGGGGGGTAAAAAGTGGACGACTGATACATAACCTGCCAGGCAGAGGCTTTTACAGTATGAGATGCACTGATGGTTCCAAGCTCTTGAGGAGCAGGCTTTTTCAAACCTTACTTGTATTTCACTGAATATTTAATGTGACACTTCTGCCAAAAACCTCTTAAACAAGGAGAGTCAAAACCCGGCAATGATTTCTCAGCAGAAAAAGAATGATTATTTTGAAAATTTCTCTTTATCACATTTCAAAGCATGACCTTGAGGACCCCACCAGTGTCAGACATGTCCTTGTAGTTGTCATATATGGCAATTTAGAAGTCATGGTTAGTGGTACTCCTCTTGACCACAGCTAAATGCAGGCATCTATCAGGGTTTATCAATCTCTAACCAATATGACATTAAAGACTGATCACTTTAAAAGTCATGTTAGAGAACACACAGTGCAGCCTTCACTTAAACAAATTTTGATGTCCCTGCTTTGCTGGGATCAGCAAAGTCTTCAGTGTTGGTCTGGAGAGTACCACTCCAGTAAGGACATGTTTCTAGTTAGAGGTGGCTTCTTGCTTTCTTATCGCTGTGCCTTTGGTAAACAGGGATGAGAACAGATGACAATCAAGCTCTGCCTTTGGCACACATCCTTTAAAGAGAAAAATCTGGAGAGAAAACAAACAGTGGTATATGTGGGGTGTGGGGCACCAAAAAGAACTTCCTATGCTCAGTTTGTAGTTATTTGTGTGTGCATGAGAAGAGAAACGCAGGCTGGAGTGATAACTTTCCAATGGTTCAGCATGGGGACTTCATTAAATTGTCTTCTACCAGTGGCCAGCCTCCCTCTGCAACAACCAGTCATACCTGGATTGCAGAGCTGAGTGTTGAGGGGATAAGAAATTGATGGATTTGTATGCATTTATGCATTGTTTTCCCTAGTTTAATAACTTCTTTGCAAAACTGAACAACAGGAAGGAAGGAAGACATGAGGTATCATCACTTGGCAAATATTCCTAAGTCAGCTTTGATTGAAATGTTTGTACTTTGCTACTGAGAAAGGCTCAGGAATACATTCATTTGTGTTATAACTCCCTTGGCTTGAACTGGCGTATGATAACAGTATAAAATTCAACTGGTGTGATTTGAAAAGGGAGTCTGGAGATGGAACATGCCCATAGAATAACGAGTTAAAAAAGAAAATAAATTTGGTGCCATCTCCTGCCTGCCAAACCCAACTCAGTAATGAGTGACGGGTTTGAATGGAAGTCCCAACTGCAATAACTATATCCAAGACTACAGAACTGGCAGTGAAAGAATTTGCCAAATCTTCTAGCTTTTGTAAGAACTGGTAAGGCTGCCCAGTTCCTCAGAGCTTGGACAATCAAGGATTTTCTTTGATATATTTCACGTGTTTTTATACAAGTCAATGGCTTATCCCATGTCATTCAAATGTACTTTATGGGAGCTCTTCCAGGACAAGGTGAAAGCATGACGACATGCCATCGCGCCAGAGAGTTTTGCCTTTTGTATTTAGTGATTTTTTACCTGCTTTTGTGCATCTTGTTGCATTTTATTGCACAATCGAATTTAAAATTATGTATCTGTCCAGGAGTTCTTTCTTATGATGGTTGCGGAAATACCACTGAAGTCTTTAATGAAGAAACAAGTGTTAATAACTCTTCATGCATATAGTTAATTTTCTTCTTGACAAGAAAACAGTGGGCATTGAGGATTTTTTAAATGCACTGGGGACAAGAAAGACAAAAAACAATGGCCAGAAGCTTGAAGCCAAGATGAATCCAAATGAGGAGATTTTAATAGCGAGTTAGTCATCCAGAGAAATGATGATTTGCCAGCTCTTACTGTCTTCAGGGAGAGAGCGCATGCCTCTCTAGAAGATGTGCCATACTCAAACACAGAACAGTTTATGCAAAAGTGGGTTAATTCTGCAAAGTGTAATGGCCCATAATATAAAAGCCATACAAGAGAATCTGTCTAACGGTATTTTTGCCTTTAGCTTTATGAGGTTTAATTCCATTCCTTACAGATTTCTACCCTGGAAAATGAAGCCATTGAGGAAAGCAAAAGTAGTAACAGCAACTGCAAAGTGATAACAGTTTGCAGTTAGTGCTCAACCAGTGGGAACTATTTCACTCATTCACAGTTACAAAGCCACTGTCAGACAGCATTTTTTTGTCACTATCGAATAAATAGTGATTAGATCCATTGACAAAGGTGTATGCTTTGATAGTGATAATTTAGTCCTCTGCTATGAATTCAACAAGACAGTCACTAAAAGAGGGTCCATTTTTTTTTGCAAGGTTATCCTGCATTTATAGACAAAACTTCTGCCACGATATTTGAAATGACATGTTGCTAGTTATTTGTTATAGCACAGTTCATACCTGTGTTGGTATGTAGCCTGTATGTCCTCTTGGCCATAAAATCATATACGTATGTACATATACATACACATATAAATGTAATTAATGAATATGAGAGTAAACAGAAGAGTGTTGTGGTGGAACGCGAATATGGGAATATGGATGCATTCATTCAGCAGCATCTCTATCAGTCATACACATCCATGCATAAGGAGCCACTGCCTCACGCTCCATGCAACTTCATGAAGACTCATAGCATTCATGATACCTGCAGAGAGAGGCTTAGTTAGCCAGCGGGTGCCCTGCCATGGGGTGTCAGTTTTTGAGAACTCCTTTTCCCTGCTTAGGTATGTTCTGAGAGTTGAAACATAATAGTACACCCTTACAGGAAGTTATCATCATCCTCATTCACTGAATCCAGAGCACTTGAATTTGGAGAATCTGGACATTAGCTTGGCTCTGGCTTAGGACACGTATGGTCATATGTAAGTCAGTTAACTTCTCCATTTACAGGACATGCTGTTTTTTTAACATGTCCCACTTCTCCCAGCTCTTTTAAGCTGCTACACTTCCATGTCTTCATGTGAAGGGAGTTTGAGGAAAGCCATGTGGTTTTATTATTACCTGTGTAAACAGAAAGCACTGGCTGTAATCTGACTGGTGAAAGTGAAGCAACAGGGATCAGTTTTTATTTGTGCAGATTTACAGTAGGATATCAGATACATGCTTCTAGAGTAACCTAGTTGGTACTGCATGTGCTTAACCCTTCTAGCCTCACCACCAATATTTGAAAAGGTCCTAAATGAAGGCCATCAGTGCAGGGAAATGGTGTAACCTCCCCAGATTATGGAAGGATTTACAAACCTGGTAACAGAAGTCCTTGCTTCTTCTCACTGCTATTGCAAATGAATGGTATTTGCTTAGAAGTCCATTTTCCTGCCAGGAAGAGAATTTTAGGGAGGATGAAGTCTGGTTTTGGCTTCAGCAGTAGTGAAAGAAACCTAACAAATTGTGCTACCTGAAATGTGAAAGGGCCAAAACGGAGACGGGGGCCCAGGGAGGGAATAAAAAAAAAAAAAAAAAAGGAAAAAGCAAGTAGTGCTTATTTCTAAATTGATTTCGATGATCTTCAAGCAACTGCAAGCACAGGGATGCTCTGCGTTTCCTGTACAGCTGAACAGATGATGTATCCGCTTTATATTGGTTCTCAGCTGATAGGGAAAGGTTTACAATCTGTTCCATAGTGCCTTTACCTCAGATGAGTAGGCATCATTTCTGAAGGAAAAAATATTAGGTATGCGGCTAATTTATTGAGACCAAAGGAGATAGGCATGCAGCCATTAGATATACTCGTAAGCACCATGTTCTCTGTGTGGATTACACTGCACAGCAGCCGCCTTAAGTGCACAACCAGTGTCCAGTCTCACCTTATGCATTTGAGGTAATGCAAAAGCCACAGCTTTATTCCCACCCTGGTTCCCAACTTCAGACAGCTACGTCTTTCTCTGGGAGCTGGAGTAGCGGCACACAATGCACAATATAACACTGCTCTCTCTCCCTTTCTTCCCACAAACCAGCCATTGAGCACTCAGGACCCATTAGCACCCGGTTCAAACACAATGTAAATTCTGTGAGAACTCATTCTTTTTATAAAGATCACATGCAATTTGTTGCCAAGCAGCCTACAAAAATATTTGAAGCCTGCTTCTTCTCTCCACACAATTTAAAAAAAACAAAAAACAAACAACAAACCAAAACAAAAATAACAAGAGCATTTACTTTGTGCCATAAAGGCTGAGAAGGAATTAACCCTCATAGATCCCAGACACTGGAATCACAGAATTATTGCCATGTGCATGCATTTCATGGGGATGATGCTGGAGAGGACTTGGAGGACTTATTAGTTTGGATTTAAATTGTCATATATTTTGCCAAATGAGTCTTCCCAATTCCCTCTCCTCCTGAGATGTAACATTTTCTGGCTAACCCTGATGTAATTAACTGATTCCTAATGACCACCTCCTCATCCCAAGATATCTCCAGGGTCCAGGCCCACCTAGGAAGAACTGCTACCTTTGATTGTGTTTTTCTCCCTTCCTCCATCCCTGCCTTCCTTAATATCTAAGCACATGCTTAGCTACTTTGTAGAATCATCAGACAGGAACAATGTCCAGTCTGTTACAATGTGGTAAGAGTGCCAGATCTAGATTTTTGTGTAGAAACATATTTTAAAATACTTGTAATTATTTTACTCCTACCAGACTTCAGTTTCACCAACATGAGTTATCAGGCTAGGTTTTTTGTTTGTGGAAACAGTCTTCAGGCATGGAGCTGTCTAGTCACCCAAGAATTATCATCTGTATCTCACAGGACAGGTCTCATGAAAAAAACAGACCAAGTATAAATAAAAGCAATGGCTTGAATCCTAGCTGCATTTTTCCATAGGAACAGGCCCTCATACAGTGCATACCTTTGTTTGTGCAACTGCAATAACTGCAAGGAGCCATTTCCCAGCCAAATGAAGGCTTGATGCCCTGGAGCAGTGGCTCCAGGGTCTGATTGCAAGGAGATATCTATGATCTGCGAGGAATAAGAATTATGAAGGCAATGAGGACAGTCCTAAGAACTACATTGAAAGTTTGCTATTCATTTTTCATACCTACATATAGCATATGAGAAAGACTGTTCTCAGGACATTTTCTGACCACCTCCCTCTCACATTTGATTTCTTAGGTTCACATATTATTCTCTTTTTTTAATCCAAAGATTGATGCTCAGAGCAGAATCACATAAATGTGATCTGAGTTCCCTGAGGCTGTAATTTATAGGATACATCTCATGTAAGTTTTAAATCAGTTCCTCCAAACTGATTTCAGAATTATCTGGAAACATACCGCAAATGCCATTTAGGGTGGACTGACCTATTTCTTGCCAGACAGTTTTAAAACAGGTTGGAAAGCATCCCCGTTTTAGCAATGACCTTGTTATTTACAATCAGGTCTTGATCTTATAATATCTATTAATTATAATATTTTTTCTCAAAATGTCATTTATCCACATGTTCCTAAGGATGTAATATCCTGCAACTTGCATAACTGAGGCAGAACTGAAGGTCTCACCGTAGAGTCCGCTTCTGTAAAAATGCAAATACCAGCAGTGAATGTGGCATGATGGAATTTTCATGGTGGTAACAGTAATTATGAGCATGACTGTTTTCTGGATCGAGACATTAGTGTGTAAAAGTAAAAACAATTTTAGAGATTCATCTTTTAACTATATTGACTGGCTGTGCTTTCTGTATTTCCTTCAGTGAATGCAAGAAGCACAGATTAATAGACAGATTTTTCTTTGGTTTCCAGTTTGCTTCTCCTGTGGTTCTCATGCATTGCCAAGGAGATCTGCAATATACCCAAATGAAAAAAAAACAAAAAACCAAAACCGAAACAACATTTAAACTCATGAGAAACAACTGAAAGTAAGCAATAATCACTATTTAAAGAAAACATACATGGCAGCTCTTCTTCACTGTGGAAAATGGGAGCATAGGTTTGGTCAGACAGGGTCAGGCAGCAGGGGTAACTTGTCTGATGTCCTTTCCTGGAACTGTAGCTAGTGCTGGTTGAAGTGCAAGACACAAGAACCTCTTGCTAAGTAGACATGAATTAGTCTGCCCCCTGTGCTGGAAGCTTTCCTAGTTCCTTAAAAAGAGATTGACATAAAAGCTGATATATTATGTTTAACGCTGCTGCTGATTTTGTTTTCTGGATATTAGTGTTACCTTTGCACAGATCTGATTACAAGTTAAACTGAGCAATAGCCAACTTTTGAATTTGTGCAAGGAGCAGCTTTTGTGCTGCATGGTTGTGTGAAGAGGAATGACTGATTCGATTTCCCCACCTTCACTTTTCAGGCAAGGCCCTCTTTTCTGATGTTACAAGATGGGGAAAATGAGCTCTGGTAAGAGTCCTGATCAGTAGATATCTTTGTTTTGTTTTCCCCATAAGCTTTTGGCTGTCAGCCTGTAGATTTTGTGGGAGGGTGATCTCCATGCTAGCTAAAGGTCACTTTTCTTCTCCTTTCCTCCCTTGGTGTTCCTTTCCCAGTTCTACACATGCATATGCAACTCCAGGTTAGGAAGGGCCAGGCCAAGCCAGGGAAAGCACTAAGAGGGCTAGAGGAGAGGCCAGCAGAAGAGGAACCCTCCTTCCTACTGCACAGTCACCATGGTCTGCATTATAAACACACAAGAGAGGTCTCTGCGGAGATCTGTGCTGTTTTCAGGGATCACAACACGAGGCCCATTTCAGACAAGAGATGAGACTGTCTCACTCTGGAAATCCCTTCTGGCCTTAAAATCTCTAAGTCTGTGACAAATTCCCTGTACTATGGTTGAGTAATTGCAAGATGAATTTATATTTGACTGATGGGGAGTACGGTGATGGGATGAAGGTTCATAGAATCAGAGAATCATAGAATAGTTTGGGTTGGAAGGGACCTGAAAGATCATCAAGTTCCAACACCCCTGCCATGAGCAGGGGCATATCGCACTAGCTCAGGCTGCCCAAGGCCCCATCCAACCTGGCCTTGAACACCTCCAGGGATGGGGCAACCACAGCTTCCCTGGGCAACCTGTGCCAGTGCCTCACCACTCTCACAGTGAAGAAATTCTTCCTAATGTCTAGTCTAAATCTGCCCCTCTCCAGTTTGCACCCATCCCCCCTGGTCCTATCCACACAAGCCTTTATGAACAGCCCCTCCCCAGCTTTCCTGGAGGCCCCTTCAGGTACTGGAAGGTCACTGTAAGATCTCCTCTGAGGTTAACAGTTTTAAGTTGAAAGAGGTGAGATTTAGAGAAGATATTAAGAAGAAATTTATTACTGCTATAGTGGTAAGGCACTGGAAAAGGTTGCCTAGAGAAGTCACCCCATCCCTGGAGGTGTTCAAGGCCAGGTTGGATGGGGCTTCGAGCAGCCTGATCCGGTGGGAGGTGTCCCTGCCCATGGCACGGGGTGGAACTGGATGAGCTTTAAGGTCCCTTCCAACCCAAACCATTCTATGATTCTGTGTATCTGACCGTTAAAGGAAACAAGAGAAGTCAGCCAAGAAGCAAATTTTAAGTCCGTAGTCTGATGTAGAATCATGTCCCTCGAAGCGGGCCCGTGCGCCTGTGGGGGAGCAGCCGCGCAGCCCTGGGCACCGCTGCCCTCTCCTGGGCTCTGCCAGCATCTCGCCTTCCTCCGGGTGCAGACCTTGAGATGCCGCACTCGGGAGGGCGAGTGTTAAAATTGCACCACTGGGATGCACGAGGAACGATGCAGAAAGAAAACAAAGCAAAACAAAACAAAAAAAGTGAGGTTTCCTGGTTATAACCCAACTCACTCATTTACAGATCACCAAAGGGGAGGGGGCTCAAGGGTTAATAGACAACGGCTGTGGTAATTCTCAGCAAGAAGCTTTTCAGTGTTGTTTCCCTGCATTAGGAGTACAGACCCAGCCATGTCCCCCTCCCCATCCTCCTGCCTTCCCTACTCGGGCAGCGGGGACCAGAGCAGGACATGCTTTGGCTCCCAGGGGCTGCCGTCCTGCGCCGAGGAAGGCAGTAATGGGAGAGACTTTTCATTAGTCAGAATTTCTAATTTGGGGATTGTGTAAAGCATTTTCCCATTCCTGTAGTTAATCCAAAACCGCTAGCACATGCACTACTAGTCTTGGTGGAAAACAAATGTTGTACTGAGTGTTGCGATGCTCCACTGAGACCTTGGGAAGAATTTGTCAGTCCTAGTCTATAGAGATATACAGGATCTTTTCCTTGTTTCAACACTGAGCAGTCATTTGTGACACTATTGAGACAGCATAAAGCTCTGCTGCCTGTCTTTTCCAAGCTCTTTCCATGGCTGTGTTTGCCTGTATGAGGTGCAGGGAATGAGCAGAATGCTGCAGATCGGTTCCCTCTGCTCATCCACTAAAGAGCAGGACTTTGATTTTAGCTGTATCTCTCCCTTTTCTCCTCAGTCTGAGTTTCTGGGGAGGTTGTGAGAGTGCAAGAACACTTGCACACCTGCAAAACACTGAGCAACTTCTCTGCAGCCAAGACCATCTTTAAGGCTCCTACTCTGCCCAAGGCATATTTCTCTTGCAATACAGGGAACAAAAACCAGAAAGTCCTTCTCTCCTGGCTCCAGCCTGGGGTGGGACCACAGAAACGTGAGCAGCCAGTTGAGAGAGAACAGAGGTGGGGGGGGGGAAGTCCTGAGCATGGTGCGCTGGTCTTTGAGGGCATCTCACAGCCTTAACCTGTTGAGTGATAAAAGAAATGTTCTCCATTCCCTCTGTTTTTATTTTACTTCTCAAGGAACTTCACATAGCTGGAGGAGGAAAAGAAAAAAAACCTTCTTAGATATTATTTCCGTACTTTAATTTCTATTTCAAAGAATCCAATTGATTTAGCGGTAGTACTTGAGATTACATTCACCAACCGAATTCTCAGAGGAAGCCTCACCATCTAGGTGTATTTTTCATTATGCAATAAACTCTGAACTCCACCAAAGGTGTTTTCTCGTAACGTTAAACTCAGTGCTTGACAATTATTGTCCAGCCCCATTTGGTGCCAGAAGTGCATTCAGTGGAGAGGTAATAAATCCTTTCATGCTGTTTAATAAAACAAGAAAATGTGTTGCTCACACTTGGATGCTAGACTTTATTACACAAACACAGCTAAAAAAATAAATGGAGTATTTCCTGTTTAGAAGTGCCTACAAGTCACATGATATTGATTTTCTCCAGGTGTTGCAATTCTAAATGAAATTTTCACTTAATTTATTCTTAAAGAAGCAAGTGAGTTATTTCAAAATGCCATAATCAACATGTTGTTAAAGGTGCAAAAAACATTGTAAAAAAAACTCAAAACATTCAATGTGCTGTAATGAAATTAGGTGTGGAACATGGCAGTTGCCAAATTATACAAGACATTTGTGAGATGCTTTGGCATCCACTTGAGTGCTTTTCTGAATTTCCGCCGAGGGCAAAAGAAAAGCAAAAAAAGAAATCCCATGAGGTCTGAGAAGCCCTTTCTACTTCTCAGTTGATTCCATCTCTTTGTAGGGAGGTGAGGTTCTTCTCTGCTCTAGTGGCTTGGCCTTGGTTAGAGGTGCCACTGCTATTGTAAAATAAACGCCTGATAAAAAGTTATCTTCTGCAACGTGCTCAGCACTAAGTGGAAACACGTCCTTAAACACAATTGTCTGTATCTGTATCTTCACTAGCTTAAATGAAGGAAAATGTTGACCTCATATTGTCCTCTAATAGTTGAATCTTGTATTTTCAGATCTGTTCTATACTACTCTTACTTACATTGCCCACGTGAACCTCATCCAGTGATGCCATGAAGGACGTGGTGACTCTCTGTCGTACATGCTTCATTCCTTTTCTCACCCACTCTTCATTGACAGACTTGGTTGGGCTGGTCTTTCTCCTTTGAGGACTCAGTGCAGGGTATTTAATGGTGCCCAGTAGTCTGTATTTCTGTGGAGACAACACGGTTAAAGAATGCCCTAACATTTGGAGCCAGAAGCACTGAGCGTTAGAAGGGGCTTTATACCTTGCTGGAGTTTCTCCCGCAGATTCTGAACAACCATTGGTGTGGAGACAAATTCTAGGCCCTAACTGTCTTGTTATATCCATCCATGATATTTTCTAGACGTGTCATCCTATGAATTTAGCATTGCTTCTTTTGTATTTAACAACCGAAATTGAATCTTTCTTTTGTTAACCTCTTGTTATGATCTTTGCCAGTTTACAACGGTTGAGCACACTTAGACCACTGGGGTTAATGACTCCTGTCGATGTTCCTTTTAGGAAAGAATAAATCTCTAGCATTGTGTGGCTCACTTTTATTCTGCATAGGCTCACTATAGCCCGTATAGCCATAGGAGGCACTAATGCTGCACCCCTGTGAATCTCAAAGAACATTATTTCCTTCGATATCCTCCAAAAAACTCCTCTATGTGAAAGAATAACTTGAGGACCCATGATTTCACATGCAATAGTATAAATTAACCGTGACTGTAAAAAACTTTCCAAAAGACATGGACTTTGTGGAAGGCCCTCCGAGCAAATGAAGTTTCCTTATCGGCTTGACCAGATGAAGACTGTGCAGCCACCATAAGAGGTGGGATTGCCCCATTCCCTCACCCCTGTGTCTCACAGTCTTGTGGCTATGCAGTTGAATCAGTTGGAGAACACACCCATCCGAAAAGTATTTGTATTTTTGTAATATTGTTTTTTGTTCAGATCAGTTTGCTGATTTAGTTGGTCAAACAACCTGGATGATTGCTTTATTGAAGAAGCATGGAAGGGGCAAGAGGTGGGACATGCCTTTTTAATAACAGTACAGGCATCAGATGGCTACAAGTGCTTGTGAAACCATCCTAGAGGATTTTGCGAGCCTAACGCAGTGTGCATATCCCTGTATCCTTTTCTCCCAGAGGCTCCAGTCCAGCATTCCATTTAAATGTCTGAATTTCAAGCAAACGAGTAATCCCCAATGCTTTTCTTATTTAATTTCAATTTAATTATATTCTTAACTTATGTTTAATGATAAGCGTAGATTTACTCACATGTGCAGAGTTAGGTATGCATTCCCCTTCTTCACTGACCTGAGAGCATTTCTCAGGAGGAATATCACTACTGTGTGTTTAGAAAATAATTGATTTTTTCTCATTGGTAGGTTGGCAAGAATGCAGCTTCTGGTTATGAATTTATTTGCCTCATTATCTGAGAGCTGATTTATTCACTTTTTCTCTTTACTGACAGGTAAAGTTTTCCTTCCACCTGGGTGTAACTTCAAGACTCAGAAATTTCCAGTTAATTCCATCTGCAAATTTCGTAAAATACTTGCTTATCAAAGTTGGGGTTTTGTGGCTTAAGATTACACAGACTCAGCAGACTTAAATGTAGGCTTTCAAATCTACATTTGAACTCCTCAACATACTCTGGGCATTGTGAGCTTCCTATGTAATTTCCAATCAGATGGAAAAACGAAAATCTCCGAGTCTCTCCCTGTGGCTGCAGGGACCAGGAAGGCCATTTCTCAGCATGCCTTCCTCCCTGTTGGGCGGTAGAGTCATGGCACAATGTGGAGAACACCTCCATACCCTTCTGGAGTCAGAGAAACACAGGTGAGACAGGGAACAGTGATAATAATAGAAAAAGAAAGGTGAAAATACTTGGGATTTAAGAGGAATTTCAAAGACACTCCAGGAATACTAAATATTGAGTATTACACAATTAAGTGAAACCTTCTGCTGGTATAAAATATATTAAAAAAAATCAGTCTGTCTGAGTCGAAGTGTGATGCCATGCTGCTTACATTATATATGAATAGTAATTGGAAACAGAACATTAGCAGAAATTAACCATTAAATGCTGAGCACTAAAATCTTTAATTGAGTTTGTAAGCCCTTAATGACACAGTTAAACTTAAACATAGCTCAGTACATGCACTACCTGGTTAGCGCTGCTTAATAACTCTAACAGCTGATAATATTTCACACCCATGAGAGCACCAGATTAGCAAGAGACTTGGTGGAATGAGCTCAGCTTGCCACTCTTTTGCACCACAAACATAACAGTTTAACCTTTTTGGTGTAACTGCTTTTTCTGGGTTTTCTTCCTTCCAGACCTGTGTGTGATGAGAGAACCCCTGTGCGTATAACTTTGCAAACTGCAGACATTGCCATGTCACTTCATGGTGTAGCAGCAGATGGAAACTACCTGGGTAGTGCCGCATAAATCCAGATCTGGTGGCCTGACAGCTGGAAGAAGTGGCTATAACTTGAAGCGTCCTTGGCAGGGAGCAACGCTGTGAACAACCTGAGGGCAAAATCCACCTCAGGGTATCAATGGGAGCTGGAGAGATCTAGGCTTTGAGAAACATCCCACTACTTCTTGGCTGAAGAGTCATTCAGGGATCTTAAAAATACCATGCTCTATCATTAAACTATGTGCCCAGCAAACCCTCAGACCAGTGCAGCCCAGGTAGCCTGGTTCAAGAAGGACAATTTCAGGAGTGTAGGCAGTTTAGAGGAACTGGTGCAAGCAGCAGAGCTGACCAACAAGTGGAAGGAGAGTTGTTGAAAAAGCACATGCTTCTTTGCCAGCAATGTAAAGTAAAACTTGACAAGTGGATTAATGGGTCTAACTTAGCACTGTCAGTGCTAGGTTTCCTAGTTTGGAGGCTTATAAACTGAAAAATACTATGTCACTGCCAACTTCTAATGCATTCTAAGCAAATTAACTCTGTGGTTGTTCCAGAAGTAGCGTATATATGTGTATATATATATTAAAACAAACAAACCTCTGGATATGATTTGAATGAATTTTTGAAGAGTCTCAAGGATCCCAGCCACAGAACTGTGTCATTCATAGCACGAGTGTGTGTCACAGCTCCTCCAAGGCTGGCATTTATGTGGAGAAAATTAGGTGCAGAAAATCTGTTCCGTGAGCTGTTCTGATATCATCCTGGCCCGAACCCAGGCAAAACTATTGTGCACTGCCCTTGCTCACTGCTAAAATCAAGGGCAGTGATGAAGAATGTCTATGGCAGAGCTACTTGTATTGAAACATCTCTCTGCAGCAAAGCACAGTTGTGTTGCTGAGATGCCAGCCTACACCTGCCCTGTCTGTACGCACTTTCTGTCAGCAGGGCAGGGGGGTCAGGGCACAGCACAGCTCAAGAATTCCGGTCCTTGCCTTGTGACAGGCAACTGCTCTTTTATGGCCATGACCTGCAGCGTGAGACTGAAGCCAGGAAATGAAATTCACCTTCTTTCTCAATTTACTCATTTGCCTTAATAAAAAAATCTTGCTTATTCCTGAGAACCCTTATTTTATGTCATTTTCATTAACAGTACTTAACATGACAACGGCTTTAATGATAGATAATTGCCCATTTTCCTGCCTTCTTTTATGGTACATGAAAATTCACAGTAAGTGGGTACAGGCTGAGCCCTGTGAGCCAACAGATGTCCCTGAAAACAATTTTTTCGGTGCACTTGTAATAGAAATTCTCTAGCATCTTTTTGTACCTACTAAAATGTTTGCAGTCCCAGATAAATAAAATGAAAATTATAGCTCTGTGCAGTGTGGTGGTTTGCATTTAATGTATATCTTTCGCCAGCGCAGGTTTAGTCCCTCCAAGGTTGCTGTTTTGTCACCTTTTACAGGTTTGTCTCCTCGGCACCCTCAGATTTTACTGCAGCTGACATGGCTTCCTGTGGACTTTCACCTACACACTGCCTTTAGGTACCTGCAGGAGTTGATCACTTTGCAGTCATTATTCTTTTCCTATTTTCCCATGTGTTTTTATGGCAACTAATTTCTAGACTAGCTGGGGTATCTGGGACTTCTTTGTGCCTTTGCTAGATGTTTTGTTTTTCTTTCTTTTTCCCCAGTGGCAGTTATTTTATTACATCCCAGCCTGTGTCTCCAGGCCTTGAGCTCTGGGATTCTTGTTTGGTTTTCTCATGGAGCAGCCCTTTTCCCTTACCATTTCCCTGATGCCTTGTATTGCATTTTTATTACAGCAGAGGCTGTGTCTACAGGTCCTTCAGGCTATTTGTTCTGAGACTTTTATTGGATTCTCAATAAATATGTTTGCCACTGGGGGTCCTTAGCTGGTTTCCTTACCTATTTTATTGAAGCTGTGCTTGCAGACAAAATGTTAACCAGCTATTTCAACAGCAATCTGGTTTCTCTTCTGAGCCCTTGCTCCGTTTCTTACATGTTTGCATTGGCTGAGCTATGTCTCCCACTTTTATTTCTGATGTTTCCCTCACGTTTACGGCCTTTTGTTGAGGCGCTCTGGGTGCTTTTCTGCAGCTGTCTCCGTTTTGCGTGGCAGCACAACTATACCTTTGTGGCAGGCAACAGGTGGAATGGAAATGTCTTTCCACAAAACCAACAAGTCTTAGGTAGACAAAGGTCACATGCCTGCAAAAAGCTACTATTTGAAAAAATGACCCAATGTTTTTGCTTGGGATAGGCCGTGCTCCACTGGGGTACATCAGGGTATATAATCTTCATTAAGAGAAATGGATTTGGTGTCTTACAGTTTGGTGGGTTTGTTGTCTTGGGGAATGTCCTATGAGCAGAGAGTAGCATACCTTTCCAGGCATGTCAGCATGCTACTGATGCTGGAGGTTCTCAGGGCCCCTGGGGCACTGTTGTGAGGGTTTTGGTCCAAATTCCAACAGCAAATCCTATCCGAGTCTTTGCTTAATCCTATTTCCCTGCTTAGTGATATCAAAATATGTAATTTAGGGGCAAGGGCACCCATAGAATCATAGAATGGTTTAGCTTGGAAGGTATTTTAAAGCTTATCCAGTTCTACCCTCACTGCCATGGGCAGGGACATCTTCCACTGCATCAGGTTGCTCATAGCTTCATCCAACCTGTCCTTGAACACCTCCAGACACTTCTCTGGACATCCACGACTTCTCTGGGCAACCTGTTCCAGTGCCTCACGACCCTCATAGTAAAAAAAATATTCCTAATATCTTAATATCCCCTATTTCAGCTTAAAACTGTTACCCCTTGTTCTATCACTGCAATTCCTGACAAATAGCCCCTCCCCATCTTTCCTGTAGGCCCACTTTAAGTACTGGAAGGCTGCTATAAACTCTCCCCGGAGCCTTCTCCTTATCTTGTCTGGCATGGGAGGTGCTACGTCTTTGTGACCCTCCTCTGGACTCACTCAAACAGATCCATGTCCTTCCTCTGCTGTGGACTCCAGAACTGAATGCAGTACTCCGGTGAGGCCTCATGAAAGTGGAGCAGAGGGGCAGAATCACCTCCCTTGACCTGCCAGTCACACTTCCGATGCAGCCTAAGAGAAGCTGATGTGGAAAGGATGATTTGGCAAACGAGCTATGGAAGATAGGACCAGAAGCTTGTCCTCCCCAAAATAACAATTGCACCAGTGTACTAATTGTTCAAGGAATGAGATTATATGGTACAACTACCCAGTGTTCAGGTAATAAAAAAACACTGCCAGGGCCAGTGGCTGCCCAGCACCCCATAGGCATACTGAGGCCAGACAGCAAAATATTGTTAGTTAATACTGGAGATCAAAAAAAGTGTCTCCAGCGTGAGCTTCATCTTTTAAAGTAATTTTTGAGTATTCATCAGTTCCCTATTTTTAGTTTGGATAAAAGTGCTTCTGTGATCACACTCTGTGTGTGTGTGTTTCTGTGTTTCTATCTGCCCCCCCCCGTAATAACTTTTAAACCTGTGGATCAGTTTCAACCAAATTTGCTTGAGGAGCAGAAAGCACAAAGGTAGGGCGCTGTCGCAATTTCTATGTTAAATAAGCAGCTAGGTAGAGGAGAGAGACATCAGAGAATCCACACAGGAATGAGCCATTCTAAATACTTTAACTGCAGGAAAAGTTTAGATCATGGTTAATGCTTTATTAGACATAAAAATCCACCCATCATTCAAGTTGTCTTTGCCAGATGAAGTACATATCCTGTGTGTAATAAAAGGTAATTCTGATTGAGCTTTTTTCCGGTGCTAAGGGCATTCATAAAGTCCTCTCTCCTCTCACAAACACATGCTGCAGCTTTAGCCTAACCCAGTTACAAAAAAAAAAAATCAACTACAAGACACAAATTCACTTGAAACCAGGATCTGCTGCTTCTCATACTGATAGATGTGGATATTTGCTTAAAGCTAATTAGAAAGCTGTTCTATGGCATTTGTTTTATTAGTAGTCTCAAAAAAATTATTAGATTTTTTTTCTGTTTAATGTGCTACATGTATTAATATCCCTATTTATGAGAGGGAAACTTCTTATTAGACAACCAGCAGATTTTCCCAGATCACATAAGAAATCAATGGCTGAGCAATGAAGACAGTCCATACCAAATGAGTCCTCTGACTTACATGGAAAAACATTTCTCCTTCAGCATGAAGATGTTTACCACTGTGAAACTGTCTAATGCTATGCTATGATTTACCTTGGAAAGGAATGAGCACAGTGAGACTAATAGCCCTGACTTGCCTAAAGTCTACAGGTGGTATGATTGAACTATTCCCAGGTCAGTGGTTGATTGGAATGATCCTAGGAGTCACAGCCACTCAGATGAAGCCACAGGGACTCTACCTGTAGAGGTAAACCTCATTTAAAAATAATTTATTTGCCTATTGCAAACAAGAAGAACAATTAGAATTGTTCAAGAAAAATGAAAACGGAGATTGTAAATACTTAATTCATGCCATTCAGATCAACTTGGAGAACTTCATTATGAGCAGTTAGAGCCTGCTTTGCACAATACATCAGTGACTCTCAAACATCTCACCGGACACCCCATTCCTGCAGAACAGATCATAAAATCATAGAATCATAGAAATGTTTGGGTTGCAAGGGACCTCAAAGCCCATCCAGTTCCAAACCCCCTGCCATGTGCAGGGACACCTCGCACCAGACCAGGCTGCTCAAGGCCCCATCCGACCTGGCCAGGGATGGGGAACCCACAACTTCCCTGCGCAACCTCTGCCAGTGCCTCAGCACCCTCATCATGAAGAAATTCTTCCTAATGTCTAATCTAAATCTTCCCCCCTCCAATGTAAAACCACCCCTCCTCATTCTATCACTACATGCCCTTGTAAAAAGTCCCTTCTTGACTTTCTTATAGGCCTCCTTCAGGTACTGGAAGGTTGCTATAAGGTCTCCTCTGAGCCTTCTCTTCTCCAGGCTGAACAACCCCAACTCCCTCGGCCTGTCCTCATAGCAGAGGTGCTCCAGCCCTCTGATCATCTTTGTGGTCTTTTTATGGACCTGTTTTAACAGTTCCATATCCTTTCTATGTTGGAGATTCCAGAACTGGACACAATACTCGAGATGGGGTCTCAAAAGAGTGGAGTAGAGAGGCAGAATCACTTCCCTTGACCTTCTGGCCACGCTTCTTTTGATACGGCCCAGGACACAGTTGGCCTTCTGGGCTGCAAGCGCACATTGCTGGCTCATGTCAAGCTTCTCATCGACCAGCACCCACAAGCCCTTCTCTGCAGGGCTGCTCTCAATCATGTTCCCTTGCAGCCTGTATTGAAATCAAGGATTGCCCTGAACCAGGTGTAGGACCTTGCACTTGGCGTTGTTGAACCTCATGAAGTTCACACAGGCCCACATCTCCAGCTTGTCCAGGTCTCTCCGAATGACTTCCTATCCTTCTGGCATGACAACTGCACCACTCAGCTTGGTGTCATCTGCAAACTTGCTGAGGGTGCACTCGATCTTGCTGTCTATGTCATCAATGAAAATACTGGTTCCAGTACAGCCCCCTGAGGGACACCACTTGTCACAGATCTCCATCTGGATGTCGAGTTGTTGACCAATACTCTCTGAATGCAGCCATCCAAACAATTCCTTATCCACTGAACAATCCACCCATTTAACCTATATCTCTCCAATTTAGAGAGAAGGATGTTGTGGGACACTGTGTCAAAAATTCCAGAAAGTGATCCAGAAACCAGGTTCATTTTGCCCAGTGCGGGGAGATGCAGGCTGCTGCGCAGCAAAGGTGGGCAGGAGGATTCAGCAGTATTTCCTGCCAAAGTGGACTATTTGTCCACAGAAGGCTTCATTTGTCTAGCTTAAGTAGTAGCTTGGGCTTGTACTAAAGCACGATCAGATGTTGCCTTCTTTCCATGTGTCAAGAGGACGGGTAGAAGGAGAGACTGGAATTGGGAAGAGCCAGGAATCTCAACAGAGTGATGACACAGGACTTCTTATGCTGAGTAATATCTAACAGGCACATGCAGAACAGAGCAAGTCCATCTTGCTTCAGGCCAAAATTCAGGGACCACAAAATGACAGAGATAATGTGCATTCATCTGGGTGCACGGGGCATGTGGAACAGATGTTAATGACCCTGGTGTGAATGCGGGATGTTCAGTATTTCAGCATGGCTATAACCAACAGATCCTAACAAGAAACACCTTTAAAAGAAAATAAAAATAATTTTCTGCATTTCTGGGACTCGTTTATTGTTCTCCTCCCCCTCCCCTTTTTATTTTCTTGCAAACCAACAGTTAAAAGATGTATCACACATGGACAGTTGATGTTTCATCCCCCCATGAAACTGAAACACCCAAATGCTTTACAATAACAATAAAAGCCCAAGTACCATTATGTTTGAGTGAAATGTGGGACACAATAACAATAGCAGTTTTAATTTTTTTTACATGAAAGCAATAGCTATATTCTTAAAGGCACAACTCTCATTTACGGGTTATTTTGAGCAAACAAAAGGCTCGCTCTCTAAGTCAAGAACAGTGGATATTTTTTCACTCTTAACAAAACTATAGTCTTCTATTATGGTGGCACTTAACGTATTATGAAACAAAGCACTCAAATCCAGGCTTTGGCATCAAAGGCCAGTGTACTTAACTGAACCTGAGGCTCTAAACTGTGTCTGTATAACTATTTTTTGCAGTGACCATTCCCACTGCATGGTCAGCTCTGCAGTTAACCTACTGAGATAATCCACAGATGGGTTGCAGACAATGACAATTAGAACAGTCCTGAGCTGCTACTGGGAATAGTTCAGGAGGGAGAACTGGCTCTCACAGTCCCCCAGAGGCACTGGGGTGCAGCTGCCACATTTTAGATTGCTTTGAGTAACTGGGGGGTGTTAATCAAGAATTATCGTTGTCTGACTTCAGTCTAAAGAGACTTAGACTTAATCAGAGATCTCAGTTTCTTGATATACAAGTTGTGTAGCAATAAGCTATCTGGGATGATTTAAACTATGATGCATTCTGAAATTCTGCAGACCATCTTCCATAGTAGTTTCTAACTTTTTGAAGTGCTTGTCTCAAACTTCAGTTTTCTTTTTGCTATTGCTTTCTTGCAAAAAGACACTTCAGATGGTGTAAATTGGCATAGCTCCAAAGGGACTTGGTCTCAAGAAGAATTGTTTTGTGTCTTCATAGCCTCCATGGAATCAATAGCAAACCTCAAACCTATTTTAGTGACAGAACAAGCAAGCCCAACACCTCCTTCACTGCAGATCAGGGAAGCAAGTCTCAAAGAACTCAAAGTTTTGCTTACTGAGGTAAATTTGACATGAACTACTGAATAAGCGAAGTCCCACGACTAAAGGTATCCTGAAATGTGATAAGGGAGTCAGAACAGAACTTACTGCTTTTCAAAAGAGCACACTGGGACTGCACAAGCAGAAAATGTATTACTTGATAATGGATACACTTTTGGCAGGAATATCTAGTGAGTCTACAAGGTCATATATGTTTTGCAATAGTTGCTTTATAACGAAGAGGGGGAAAGAATAATTAGGTCTCCATGCTTCAGGAAGGCAACAGATCCCTCTTTACTGGCAGATTTCAGATTCTTTTATCCTCCTGTGAGTCTCTAAAATCCTCACATTTCTTTCATATTAAGATTCTTCTTCTCGTCCCTCCTTTTACTATTATTTTTTTTTTACAGGAAAACACAGAACTTTTATCTGCTTTTGTCTGAGCTGAGCAACTTGATTTAATTTTTTTCTTTGTACTACCGACAGCTGTGTGTGACGCTTGGTGATTTCAGAGTGCATGGAAAATGGGGATTCCATCCCACAGATTATCTGTGATACTCTCAAGAATTAAAGTAAACACTGTTTTTGTTAGCTATTTCAAACAAAAGAAGAAATAGCAGCTAGTTTTGGCCAGTTGAATCAGAAGAGGTTTTGCATGATGTGATGGAATTTAAACACAAATGTTTCAGGCTGTGGTATGAAAAGAGCAGAGGAAATGGAGCCTGCTCCCTTCCCTTGAGAAGCACGCACAGCCTTGTGTCTGTGTGCATACACGTTGTCCTCAAAAGAGTTTCCCAAAGCACCAGTGCAAATTGGAGATATAAACTAGGAATGCGATTGCCTCCAAAGGTGGCACATGGGCTCTCCAAGGAGGGCATTATCAAACAAGTCCTCAGAAATTAAAAGCAAATAAATAAATCTGATAATCTGTCATTCTGCAGATTATAGTTCAGTCCCAGCTGCTCTCATCTAGTATTTTTCTGCTGAGTGAATGAATGCCCAGCACTGTAGCAAAATGCTTCTCTGTGAGGGCCCCGGGCTCCCAGGCAGGTGGCCCCAGCCTGCAGACCTCCTGGACTTCTCCAAATGTGTGAAACTGCCCAGTTTTTCTCACTGTTGCCTGGGTACCCAGGGTCCTCACAGGTAAGATGCTAACACAAAGGGCTTTAAAAATGGAAATGGCCCTTGTTCTGTCAGCTGCTGGCACTTTTGTCTGTGCTTATCTGAGCAGAGAGTGGACAGCACAGCAAGTATGCCTGAGTATGATTATTGTTAGCTGTTAGATACTCATTAGTTGCCAGTAGAAATGTCCTCACATTCTTCTTTTCTAGTATCAATGGATTTGCATACCTAGTGTAAATTTTTTTATTGAGCTCAAATTTTCCCCTAAGTTTAGACAAAGGCATCCAGAGCACTGTGACATCCAGCTTGAGATACTGATAGCCATGAATCCTGCATTCACAGTAGTGTGGTGCTACCTTAGATTATCTCCTTGATGTAACACAGCCCCTGAGAAGTCCCATTGACTTCCATTTTCAGAAGACGGAAAGAAAGTGACACCTAAGAAAATTTCTCATCCTGCTTAACATCAGTCTTCTTCTCTTGACCCTGTTTTCTGTCGTAAGAAATTAAACACATTTTTGCTGTCCTGGAGGAATCACCTAGCAATGCACGTTTGCAGTTCCCATCTGTGTTACTCCAGACATTTCACAGACTATCACAATCTGCCATCTCAGGTGGGTAGGGGCTAGGGCTGCCAAAATATTGTGGCACCGTGCCGGTTCTTACTAATTGCTGTATTAGCTCTTCTGACAGCAAAACCAAGGTGGGTGACTAGAGGTTGAAATACTGTAACAATAACTCAGACAAGGCAAGGCTTCTATCAAAGACAAATATAAACCGCTCATCACTGTTAGAAAGTGAACTGCATACAAGAGCAGGAATAGCTCTTCTTATAACTTGGCCCAACAGCCAAGCTTGTTGATCCTGGGATGAAACCTCAAGTTTCAGGGCTACTCTGAAGTGAAAGGAGATACCCAGACTTAGGCAGGCTCTAGCAGAGGTTGCTTGAATTCATGCAGAAATTTAAACTTACTCTCAAAAAACCCTAAGCTTTCCCTCCAGCTTTACTTAAGCTTTGCCAGGTGCCCTCTAGAGAAGACTGTGTTGCTGGCAGGCAGCTGCACTGCCCCTTGCCAGCTCCTGGTGGCAGGGGCTGAAGGAAGGGCTGGAACCATCCAAGGTGGCTGGAGACAGCCCAGAAGGCAACGATGTGGCTTCTGAATGCCATGTGGCAGTGAGTATGGTCAGAAGCTGATTTCTGTTGGCCTTGCAGTACAACAGTGTCAAGATGGTTTTGGAGGGAAAATGGAACTATTAGAAAATTGCTAGTTATAAGGATCCTGAGGGTATGGGCTAGTTCTGCCAAGCGTCTAATGGAAACCAGCCTTGCTGATTCCCTGCTAGCCTGCCTGCCAGCAGTGAGTGGGGCTGGGGCTGGCTGCTGTGCAGCCTCCAGCTCCTCTGTGGGGCATCGGGCATTCCCCTCTGCTAGGAGCCCTCTTCCTCCCAGCTATCTGCTAAAAGAGAGCTGGAGAGCCAAGCACAGCAAGACAGTGACAATGTGGAAGAAGATTAGGTTGGATTTTCTTCCCATGAACAATGTGACTCCTGGTTAGAAGTGTTATTAAAAAGTATCTCTATACCTGATTTTTAGCAGAAGGCATTTTGCTTTTCTGCTCACTCTAACAGATTGAAGTGCGGACGGCAGATCCCCAGTGTGGCCATGACCCTCTTGGCTGGTGACTGTGATGGAGCTGAGACCTGACTTCCCAGGATCATAGAATCCTAGAATCCCTAGGTTGGAAAAGACCTTTGAGATCATCAAGACCAGTTGTAGCTGTCCATTACTAAATCCCTAAGCACTTCATCTACCTATCTTTTAAATACCTCTAAGGATGGTGACTCCATCACCTCCCTCGGCAGCCCTTTCCAGTGCTTGATAACCCTTTCAGTGAAGAAGTTTTTCCTAGTGTCCAATCTGAACCTCTCCTTGTACAGCTTGAGGCCATTCCCTCTCGCCCTATCAAGATGCTGTCTTGCTCTCTGCTCTCCCCTTGGGAAACCCAGCACTACTCTAGGGCATGTAGCTGGGGCCCGAATTTCACCAGACCCATAGGAAACATTGCAGAGCTGGGTTTATCCCCTCTTTCCAGAACAGCTCCTGAAGGTCTCACCACACCTTTGCTGTCCGGGATGGATGGGACTGGCATCCTCTGGCAGCAGCAGGATGAGGTTCTCATGTGCAATGGGGCATATGGTTGTGTCTGAGACTGTGCCTTCAATAGAATCCCAAGTCCTGCCTCTCACGGGCCTTCTGCAAGTCAGGTACAACAGCTGGTCATGGAAAACACTGAGCCTCCCCCAGTTCCTCTCCACTTTTGTTAGCCAGATTCCCATAAGGATGAAATCACCATTACAGTACGAAATCAATGAAGCCCAAGGGTAGATTTGGCAGTGATTTCCCAGGGAGAGCAGGATTTCACACTGGTTCCTCCAGTGACCAGAGGACACCTGTGACACAGCTGGAGGCAGAACAGAGATCTTGGCCTCATCCTGTGCCTCTGCATAGATATAGTTGTACCAGCAAAAACATGTTTCTGCCAATATGTCTCAGTTCTCCTCTGGAAAAATAAATAGTACAGTTAAAAACATGCAGTTTTCAAACCATGTCCTGTCACTGAATGTCTTGCCAGTATTGCGTAATTCCAATAAAAAAGCTGCACTCAACATATATGGTCATTCTGTGAAGTATTTCATCTGCTATGGCTGTGAAGGCATGAGTGAAACAGAAATACAATCTGCAGCTACTTCTTCCCAAATGGGTTGTGATGGTCATGTTGAAAGCAGTAATGTAGCAGTATGAGCAGTACTAGGCTTCATACAGCCCCTAAGCAGACACGCTTGGCTTGCTTTGCACAAATGAAGAGTTATAAATTCACCTCCAGAGGCTGGAAGCTGGGCTGTTAGTGCTCAGCAATACCTGCTGTTCCCCATCCTCTTCTCAGTCCATGCCCCACAGCACCCATGTGGCTTAGATGAGATGAATGCATTTGCGATCTTTTGAAAAGGAGGGAAAAGAAAGTGGTTAAAGGTCTTCTTCACTTCTGCTCTGACTCAGAATAAAGATATTTCAGGTCATGATGCATTTGGAAGAAAAAAATAATACTATTGCTTACAAAGTGCCAGGGTCTGTGGGCAAAAGGCTCGGTCAAACACCATTCATTGATTTCAGACTAACAGCAAGCTATATTTCTCCTCCAGGATGTTGCTCCTTCTCTTGCTTTCTTTTCCACCCCTCTCTGCTGTGACACAGCCCCCTAATTACTGTGTGGAAGTGAACATTTTCCTCCTTCAGCCATAATTCTTAGTCAGATGTCTACAGAAAACAGTTTTTAGAGGTTTATACTGTTTCCTTCTTCTGCGTGGTATCACTTTATGAAGAAACACAGGACCTGGTGTAGAACGTAAAACCCTTCAGTGGGTACCTACATGACACACAGTAAACACTAAAGCTGCCAGCCACCATGGGCTGAATTCGTTCCTGCTGTAACTTTGGTGACCTCCTTGGAATTACTTGGAGAGGAAATCTGATGCTTACAGCCACATAACTAATTGGCCGTTCATGAGGATGTGTTACTAATTACAATTACTGAATGTTAACAGCACCACAGAAATATTGAGAGCACCTTATATAAAAAATATTTTTGTAGCAGCTAAAGTAACATACTAATTTCAGTTTAAAAGCAGAATCCAAGGGTCTGTATGTTTGCTGAGGGACCTCCTGTGGTCTGAGGCAAATCAGGTGGGGGCTGCTGGCACTTGGAAAATAGCAGATGAAGAAGAAAAGTAATTGCTAGTCCTGACCTGTCAGAGCTGCTCCTTTGTGCAGCAAGTCCAAATTCCCCTTACACTTCCAAGTTATCTATGGCAAACTTTTTTCCAAGCTAAACAAAATCAGAGGCTTTTAGGAACTTAGAGATGTCTGCTTAATTTCAGTGTCGATAAGCCACTGGTTCAACTCGTTCTTAATGTACCAAAGTTAAATGTTTTAAACATATTTATCTAGTTGCTATGGCTTTGCCTGGGGAGTCAGACACTTTATCCATCAAATACGACAATTGAATAATATTTTTATTTTTAGATATGGATCACAGATCCTTCTCATCATACTATTCCACTTCCCCCTCTTCCTGAGTTTTGAACTCACTGGAAAATCTGTTCCATAATACAGTGGGTAAATGAATTTCAGTCACAGATGGCCTCTGGAGATTTCATACATGCTGCAATTCATTTGTTCAGGAATGAAAAAAAAGAAGAGACCCTTGTCTTGTGAGGGTATTATCAGAGACAGCAGATCAGACGCTGTAATGCTGCCTTGCACTCTGGATTTGACCCATTTCCTAAAGCTTTTATGACTCGGCATTTACTATTCCTGGATTTGAAATTTTTTAAGTGGAATGTCAAAATCCACAATGAAAATGATTGAATGCAAGGAACTGTGGTAGTTACAAGTCACAATTTATTTTTACAATCCTGAGTGAAACTATCGTGCTATTGTAGAGAGATGCTCAAGAATGGTAAACCTCTGCTCCAGCAATAGTATTTCAGCTGTAATTACCAAAAAGAAATTAATTCATAGAAGACTGTTGAGAATTAGTTAAACCTTGCAATGGGCTTTGAGATCCTCAGGAGTAAAATGCTAGAAAAATAAGAAACTCAATACAGAAAGCAGTATATAGTTTCACTGCTTGAGTGTCTTGTTCAGCATAATTCATAAATCCTATTTGCAGGCAAGCATTAGGGTCAGTCTCTAAGTCTCAATTTTGCCTCTGAATTCGGGCCAGTGGTTGCAGGAGGAAGAGATGGGATGATTGCTGCATCAGTCGTCAGGGAAAAATTCATCTCTCAATAACTGCAGAGAATTCTTCTCAAGAGTGAATCGGACAAACCAATTTCTATTTGTGCAATGATATAAAAAATATTACTACCTGTCAACTGTAGTAAAGTGATTTAACTCTCTGCACTGACATACCATCACCCAGTTGCAGGGCCAAGCTGAACCACACTGAGAGTGAATATTTACCTTTTCTCAGTCCTGCGATTCTATGTAATGGATGGGCATGGTTGGACTCGATGATCTCAAAGCTCTTTTCCAACCAAAAGTGTCTATGACTCAATATTTAGCCCTGTTTGGGTGACATTTCACAGCTGTCATACCACCCTGTGGTTAGCCCTCACAGCTGCCACAGTCCAGTGGGTGCCCTAATGGAGATATTCATCCAAATGCCAGATAAGCCAGCCAATGCAACCATTTGAGCAGAAAAGTACTGGTTGAGAGGACTCGCTCTGTGCTGAGACTTATTTTGGGTTAGAAGGAAATCACCCTCTACCTCCAGCACTTCCACAAGTGGGTGCCTCAAGAGAGATTGTGCATTCCAGTGGGCTCCTGCCCCTCGACAAAGGTCTCTGTGTGGAGGTGAGCTGCCTGTGTCCTGCTGCTGGAGATGCTGAGAGCCTGTGGGAAGGCCTTCACTCACCCATCTTAGCAGGAGTGGAGGGAACCAGAGGTTAAAATGCCAGTTGAATCCTCCCAGGGCTGCCGTTTCCCCCCCATCTAAAGTGGGGGTGATTAAACAGGTTCCTTGTTCTAGTGTTTAACGGATGGCTCTTGCTGCAGTGCTTGGGGACCCTCAGACAGGGCACTATGAAAGGGCAAACGGGTGCTAATAGCTGCTGTGTTTTCCAGCAGCCCCAGCCAGAGATAGTTCTGTACATAGCTGACAAGCAGTCAACGTCTGCTCCCTGTCTCTGTTTGCACTTCATCTAGTTATCTCCTTGCGAGCAAAGAAATCCCAGCTGATTGAACAGCACATTCATCATCTAGATTTCCCCCATATCTTTTCCTGTATCAATGATGCCAAAAAAGCCCACCAGAAAAGTTGACAGCGATCTTCCATTAAAAGCCTTTGCAGAGCCATGTTAAAATCTGAAGTAGAAAAAACCCAAAGGAACCCCAAACATTTTTTTTCCCACTCAAATGTCAATCAAGGAACACTAAACAAAAGAATTAGTTCTGCTCTTATTTGTTTGTAAAACAAACAGCATGAAATATTTAGCAGTATTGTAATGCAAACCAGATGGGAATAATGCCGTTTTTCAAGGCTGCTGGTAACCAACTCCCTTTCATGCTGCTGCAGCAGCGGGACAAGTCAGGCAGCCCATTAGGACAATTTATGAACTGGACATCCACAGAGGGAGTTCTAGCAAGAGGTCCACAGCTCGTACAGAGCAACCCTGATAACATCTGTTAGGGTTATTCATTGAAGAGGATTATATTACAATCCCTCTTAATACCACAAGTGCTACGGTAAAACCGGATGAGCCTTCAGTTTCATTTGCTCCAGCAATATGTGTTTATCAGAGAGTTTTTCTGCAGTTGGATACCGAGTCTGCATTCATGGAATGTCAGAGAATGAAATTTAGAAAGCCTGAAATATTGACCTAGAAAAAAAGTCCTCAGTCCCTTCTTTTAATCTCCTATGGCCATAGCATTCAGCTTCTACTTGCAGCATCAACATACCAACAGCCCTTTTCCACAGAAAGCCACTCCCCATTAGCTCTCCAGGACTGAGGTAGATTTTATTTAAATAGTTCTCACTCACTAACCTTGCTCCATCTTTTATTTAAGACTTTGCTGATGATGTATTTTTCCCCCTTAATTTATCTAAGCGTATAATGAATGCTCACATCCAAAATGACCTCATTATACCAGAGACGACTTGTGTGCAGATGCAATTTAGTGCACAGGGCAGAGAAGAATTCTCTAAATGGAGAGGTTTTAAGCATTCTGCAAAACCCCTGTTGACTGCAAGCCAGATTCTTACTGCCATAAATTGACTTGGATCCAACAGCTTCAATGAAGCTGCACTGATTTACTCCACTTGAGGGTCTTACCCTATTATTTTTATTTATTCAACTTGCCACCTTTTCCTGCTACAATCTTAATAGATACTTCCACCCTCTAGCAGTAGTGTTGCTATCTAAAATGGGTGTTTCTCCAGTAGCATATTACTTAAGAAATTTCTAACTGCCTGGAGTATTTCATTGTCCTCTAAAAGTGTCCATAATAATTCTTAATGACTGTCTCAGCTCCCACTGATCAGCTGTACAGTTGTTTGCAGCCTGAACTCGGTCAACAAACTATTAATTTACCAGAACACTGTGAGCTGTTTCATCTGTTCCTTGGCACTTCTCTCCTCCCTGCTGGATGGCAGTCTTTTCTGGTCTATACACAGTGTCTGGGACAACATCAAGTCCCAGCTTTCTTTCCTGGTTCCAGAAGAAGGGGCCTGGTATACACTAAGAAGCCTACTTTCTGGCTTCATGAAAAATAAACTGCAAGACAAAAAGAAAGAATTGCAAAGGAAAAAAAAATCAGAACAGAAACTTCTTGTGGGCATTGTCTGTAGCCCTTGTGGGACAGTTACAGTCCCACCACCACAGTCTGTACTTTCTACGGCACTGGACTCATTTTATCCCATTCTCTTCTGAGAGGGATTCAAGCTGCTGTTCTGTTCTTGACACAGCTGTTATCAGCCGAAGCGTTCGCGTTTGTACGCTTGAGGGCTTACTGGGAGACAGTCCATGGTCTAAATGCCTGAGAGAAGTCAAAGACTGGATAGAGCTCAGTGATAAAAGCAACGGGCAACTAAGGCCTCAGGTTCACACAAAGAAAATAAATCATAGTGGTTTTGCACTCCTCCAGGAGTAACTGCTTGTGAAGCCCTTTAACATCAGCAATGCTGGCAGATTCTGTCTCATAAAGATACAGGAAAGAAACCAGCAATTACTTGGATGCTAATGAGACTTGTGCATCCACACATACATGCTGCAGTGTCTACTCATTGGAGAAATGAGCAGCAGTTAAATTAATCCACTGTTCACTCAGTGCATGTGATTGGCATTAAGTTAAAATCTGAGGTTTTCAAAAAAATTTCGCCCTTGTTTTAGTGGGTTTGGGATGAAGGATAACCCTATAGAGACAGAGCGTCAGTGGCCAATCCTGTAAGAAAACATACTGAATTATAATATAATATAGTGAATTCACATTCTCTTTGGGTAGGTGGAATTTTATTCAACCAACTGCACAGTCTTATGGAAAAGCTGGCATTTTTTATTAAATAATACAGAACCAGAGTGAAGTCATCAAGCACGAGCTTCTTCCAGTGGTACATGAGCAGAGGAGCAGGCAGCAGCAAATTTTATGCTTGCTTCCCTTGCTCTGGTTGTTTCTAGGTCAGTCCAGATACTCTGAGAGTAAGAAATAAGCACAGCAAAAATGTGAAACCACTCCCCAGAATAATTTAGAAGTCCTTAAAAAGAAATACATATGTGTTTATTTACTGCACTATGACTGCAACATCGAATATAACTTTTTTCATTACAAAAAAGGACACATGCAATAAAATACTCTGATTTTATAATCCGATTCAACAAAGTTCATTGGTAACAGTGGAGAAGGAAAAAACAGTCTAAAGGCTAGGGCTTGGGGTGATGACTTTCCAGTCTCCTTAACTTATTCGCAAACAGCAAAGTCACATCATATTTTATTTGTCTGCAAGGGATAAACTTTCAGAATAATGTGGCCCAATCACAGAAGGTCCCAGCTGCCTGTAACTCCCAGATGAGTCTTGCAGAATCAGATTTTTTTTTTAACTTGAGAAAATATTATGCTTCTGACAAAGTTGAGAAATAGATGGTATTTTCCAGGCAAAGAGCAGAAATCCTTCCGTGTTACACCATGACCAAAGTACACACCAAGGACCTCTGCTTCACAGGTGCACAGAAGCCAAGGCTGTGAGTGACTTTAATTATTGTTCCGAAGAATATAATCAGGCCATTTTCTGCAATATTTCACTGCAGCCTTCTACTATGTTCATTTGCACATAGGGCTTCAATTGATTTAATCTGGCATTCCAGCTATGGAATAAATCCAGAATACACAGGAGTCCACAGTGCAGAAGAGAACACAAAATGTTGTCCTGAAATACTCAAAATATAACCTCTTCCCTAGTTAAAAGGCCCCATTCTTCATTAGCAAAGAGACTTATTCTGTCACTTCTATTCACACATCATAGCCTCTTATTTTTAATATTTCCCCAGAAATTTCACGGGAGTAGTTGTAAAAAAACATCCTAAACAGTACAAATAAACTACAGAATCAGGCCTCAAAATGGCACCATTTCTAGGATAAATTTTGACTTTCAGTTGAGATATTTTGGGAAGTGTCATGTAATACTGTCCAACCTTTCAAAACAACCACCTGATTTCTTTCTGTACATCGGAAGATACAGCTCTAACAATTTAAATAAAAAATAAAGTCAGTCTTTTTATGCAGCTACATTTTTATACAATTTCATAGAGTCAATATACAGAAGCTTACAGCTTTTTGAGATAATTCTAGCAAGTAGGAGGCTATATATGAAAACGAAGAATTTCAAAACTACATGGAAATATGTAAAATAAAATATATATCTCTCTATACCATTTTGCAAGAAAACATATGCAGTTTAGAAAAATATGATTGTTACAGTCTTTCTGAATCAATAATTGTAAAAAGAAAGGATTTAAAAAATAAGTTCAGCTTTTCAAAAAGCCACATTTTCAATAAGAAAATAGACTGGTCCACATTTCCCTGAATAAGCCAGAAAGGTTAAGGAAAGGTCCTTAAGCAAGATGAGGAATCTGACTTAGACTTGATATCAGCTGTGATAACACGCACATGTACAGAGGCAGCTGCTTGGCTCCAGTATTGTTTATCTTAGAAACAAGTCTAATTTATCACAAATGTATTTAAAAATCATAAATAACATGACAAAAGTGGAACTGTTCTCTGCAAGGCAAGTAATTATATTCATACAAGCAAAAAGTGACATCAATCCAGTTAGTTTCTTGTGACAGTTGAAAGGTATTTTATACCCAACTGTTACATTGACCAGCACATGTATAAACACAGATTATTATTACAGACTCCGCTATCAGCTACTATACATAAACAAGAAGAGATGTTCATGCTGTAATTGCTCCTAACATTTTTGTTCTACTTGAACATTAACATCTACAAGAAGCTGAGGTGGAGACCTGAATTCAAGCCAGGATTTCAAATGCAGAATGCACAGGGTTCATGGGAAGGTTTCTGATCATCTCCATTACCAACATTTGGAGGTGGAGAGGAGCTCTGAGAAACTTTAAAACCATTCACAATATGAGTTTCTCTTTTGAACTGCCTTAGGTTTCCTCTGCCCATAGATGAATACTCTAACATTGGACATTCTGGTAAAGTTTAGATCTGCAAATCTCGCATTTGAGCAGATTTGCATTTAGTTTCAGGTTACTTCTAACAGACGGTGGCAAAATGTACCTTAAGATTTGCTGATCATTAAAGTAAAGCAGAGAACTATTTCATTGCAGAAACTTAAATCCAGGCTGTTCTTAATAACTTTTTAATCATAGACTCATAGATTGGTCTGGGTTGGAAGGAACTTAAAGGTCATCCAGTTCCAATCCCACTGCCATGGGGAGGGACACCTCCCACTAGAGCAGGTTGCTCAAAGCCTCTTCCAATCTGGCCTTGAACACCTCGAGGGGTGGGGCATCCATGGCTTCTCTGGGCACCTTGTTCCAGTGCCTCACCACCCTCACAGTAAATTTTTATTAATTCTTTTCAATTCATTCTTTTTATGAATTTAATTCATTTCATTAATGTGAGAGTAAATCCCTTATTTTTCTTGCAATTTTTGTGAAATATATAGGATATTTACTCCCCCTATATGGGAGTCTTAGCGCACTCCTTTAAAATTTCTTCTAGATTGAGAATAAACAAAAGCACAAAAACTGATGGAAGCAAAATCGATTGAGTGTTGGTGAAGGGATCCAAGATTTTTTATAATCCAGCCTTGTTAATTAATTGTGTCTCGATGGCTTTGAGAAGTGAGGACAGGTTCCCTGTAGAAGCACTGTACATTAGATATTTTGCTAGAAAAAAGCCCACTGCTGCTTCTGATCTCCTACCACTTTTCAATGTTGGTGGAGTATTACATCTTACAAAAGGCTGTGACAGAAAAAAGCAACACCATGTTATTGCTCATGCAATTGCTTCACAGTGGTCCAGTACACCCAGGTAAATAAATGAGAAGAAAGTATATTGCTGGAAAGGAAGCTCTAAGGCTGGACAAGTGGAGTGTGCCCTCCTGGAATCACATAACCTCAACTGGCACAAATTAAAAGGAAAAAAAAAACAAAGAAAGAATGACATTGATCAAAAAGGACTACATCTGCTGCAACAAAAATGACCACCGGGGTCTTGGAGCAAGACAGTAGTGCTTCTTTTGCCTTCTAGCCAAGCATGTGTACAAAATGAAGGCTGGTGTTTGAGGACAGATACACAGTTAGTGCATGCAGTATCCAAATATCTCCAAGAAATAGCCAGTGCTCAAGCTGTGACTCCCACAGTCCGATCTGGGAAGGTGATGGGAAAATCATCTTGTGTGCTTTTTGCCTTAAGAGTCTGAAGCCCTAACTCAAAGCATATTAAAGCTCATTAAAACACATACCTCTAAACTCTTCCAGCTTCCTTTAAGACAACATTTCTTTTAAAAGCTGCAGTTGGAAGTTACATTGAAGTGGAATGTCACCTTTCTTTAAGTAGAACAATAATTGCACTCCCCATTACATTGCATATATACACACACACATATATTTCATGGCAATGGAAAGTACTGTACAGAGGCATTCATTCATATCTGTAGTGAAACCAGGTCTGTGGTGTTCTCTTGACAAAAGAAATAATTTGATTTTGAAGGTGGGAGTCACTTCAGGAAAAATAACAGCTCCTACTTCTGAATTCCAGCTGGAGGCCTACTGGCAAAGTGCTGGTGAGGGCGGGTGGCACAGCAGCTTGCCTTCAGCTTCTAGCCTCTCCAAATTCATCTCTCCCTTCTAATGGACAGCTTTTGATGGAGCAAAAGGAGCTAAAATAAATGGTTTGCTAGAGGGCTTGATAAATGAGTTGTGAAATCAGTTTAAAAGTGACCAATTTCCTTTCCTTTCTTTTTGTTTTCCCAGCTAAAAAAAGGGGGGGGGCAATCCTGGCTTATTAGGGTATATAACAGTGACATTCAAACACTCCCAGCAGCTCAAGGGCACACACCCTGGAGTACACAAACCTGGGTCCAGCAGCACATGGGAGCGCTTACACATGCAGAGACAACGTGAGGATAACAGAGCTGAAACTGAAAACACTGGTCCTCCTCGCTATTAACAGGCAATTTTCTGCATTCAGTAATTGGATTATCCATCAAAACCTGCTTAAGAGAAGAAGAGTAAAGGGTCTGGGCAGGCTATGAACAAAGCATTGCTCATAATTTTTAATAATTGTTAGTTTAAGCAACACAGTTACACTCCCATCTGCGGATATCAATATTAAAGTCAGTCCCTGATGCAATAAGCAAGGCAGATGAGGGCAGGACATGGCCAGGAGACTTGGAAGAGATGTCTGGCAAGGACCGGAGTCCTCTTAGAGAGTGATGAAGGCTGTTTTGGCACAGGGGGCAGCAGAAACAGGCAGAGTATCTGCAGGAGGAACTATAATGGGGAAAAAGATACTGAATTTCAATATATTGAAACAGGACCAGATTTTTTTCTCTGCATATGGAGGATGAACTGGCACTGGAAACAGTTAAGAGAAAGGTGACAGGAATGATCAAGGGTGCGGAAAAGCTAAAACATGAAAAAAAAGCAGAGAAGACTGGGATCATTTACTATAGGAAGGAGACAAAGTCGAGTCTCCCCTACCCTGATAAAAGAAGGAAAGACAAAGAATGGTCTGGAAAAGGTAGCACTAGTCTTTCTGCTTCCTTGGATTCAACACACAGGGACCAAAGAAGAAAAAATGAAATAAACCCTCAAACAAAAATTTTCTGATTTAAAATCAGTTCAGGAGAATACCTTTTTTCACAACTTGTAGGGACAATGTAGAACTAACTGCTGTGAAGCCAGAAAGTCGCTAGCCTTCAGTAAGGCACTGAACAGGATCACCCCTCAAATCCAGAAAACTAAGGCAACATCTGGCATTTTACTTGCATAGGAGCAGAAACCCTCCTACCAGTTGTATAATGAATATGTGATTCGTATAGAACTGAACAGAGACCTTCATGTCAGCCTCTCTATCTACAATAGCATTTCCTGCATCTTTCCCTGGAGCATCAGCACCTACCACCTACCATTAATCTGCCACTGAGGGGGTTGATTTAACAGTTAATTTTGTATTTAATGAAAAGGGAAAAAAAAAAAAAACCACTCCCAAGGCTCAGATCTCAGCTAGAGCGAATCACCCTGAGAGGAGCCTCCTTCCACAGTCAGGGATGTGAAATTGCACATTGCTGATGGCCACTGTCAAAATTATGTCTGGCAGAGGAAGATGACAACCCCTTGTTCCTGTGTTGTTCTCATTATGCCAAACCCGCATACTCATCTCTTGCATCAAGATAGCAGACTGCCTTTTGAAGACCCAGTGTTTCCTGCTCCTTTCACTGGGGTGTTTCACACACAGTTTATTAGGAGGAAGGTGTATACCTCACAGGTACGATGAGCTAAATCTGGCACTTGCTGGAGTAGGTTAGGTAATGGAGGTACCATCTAGGCTACTTCTTGAATTGGTATATTCCTGATATATATTGCTTTTCTTTCCAGATGTACTGATATCTCTATGATAGATACAAATTCATATTTTAAACTGGATAGTCAAGAACTAATAAAAAAAATCTTCTGCATGACAGATCATCCCATCCTGCTTTATATAATTATTTTTTTTAACGCTGCATTCAAGAGTTTTGGGGTTTTCTGTTTTGTTTTACCATTAAGGAAATACAAAATGAACCCACAACTCTTAAACATACATGTGCAAGTCAAACAGCCTTGTGGCTAAAACCTTCCACAGCTACCCAAAAACTACAACTAATCTATTTACAACCCAGTATAACCAATAGATAATTATGTTTAAATATGGCAAAGAATAATATTGGTTTCTGATTGGATCGTGATGTCTGTACCAACAGCATTATCTTTAGTATTTTAATAAACTGGTTTCTAGGAGTTGCCAACTGTGGACAGGTAGATTAATGCAATAAACTTGCAGTGGCTCAGAGTGGGTCAATGATCTGAGAACTGCAAAGAATATACTTGACAGCCCCCAGCAACTCTGGAAGAAGCTGGATTAATTCATTGGGCAAAGGTGTTTTCAGCCGAAGAATGGCAATTGATACTGTCCAATTGATAGTAAAGTCTCCAAAACGAGTCCTTACAGCCAGCTGGTTACATAATCTACAACCTGAGAGACACCTATGATGCCTGGCAAAGATATACTTATTGTGGTGTTTATACAAGGATTTCTTGAAAGACAAAATGATTTCTCCAGTTTACTAGGGTGGCTAATTTAATTTCAGTCTGTAATCCTCAGCTATTACAACAAGTTTTGTTTGCTCTAGGAATCTCTGCCACACAGCGGTTTTATTTCTTCTGGAGAAAAGAATAAAATGTACTGTCTTGTTGACACAAGTTACAAGAATTCCTGTGTATGAACTCACTCTTCAAATCTGTTTTGTGCTAATGAGTTGTGTTTGCAGACACATCAAAGTAAAACATTTTCTATTTAATACTGAAAGTATCAGACAGACCAAACTCCTGAGCAACTGAAGAGAAGATACTACTTCTTTTGACAGGCAGAGATTACTATCTGCTGGTCTAGTGATGGCCATTTTTTGGAGACATTTCATCCCTTCGAGTTCTTCAAGTACCTCAACGAAAAGGATTAAGGACAAGCAGAAATCATGATTGCTTTGGCGATTCTGCGCTAACAGAGGAATAAAATATTTTTAATGTGTGTGCATAGAACTGAACATGTTCTTCATGCAGAAATATCTGGAGAGGGCATATATAAATAATATTTAATACAATCTAAATTGCTAGCTGGAATCAGAGAAAGAGCTATTAAGAGGCATGTGGCACAAAAGCAACTTTCTACCTCATTGTATTGCAGTCATGGAAAATTCTGTTGAAAGCATCTGGCTACAAAATCAATTACAATTTATAAACTAGGGTTACTTTCACTCCAAAGGCTTCATTTGAAGTATGCCTTTGGGGCTATCTAGAATTCTTACTTTAATGCACAGCCACTGGAGTGCAGGATTTTGCCTTCAGCAGTGAAGGGTCTTTAATGTGGTCAATCAAATACTGAATTCAATAGTGCAGGCAAAAGAGCTTGGAGAGATGTATGAGAGCCCTGCTCTGTGAACAGGCTGGGTATGTACATGCAGTATAGGCTACGTGGTCTGAGACAGATGCACAATTTACCAGCTCAAACATATTCAATCTGCTTTATAGGCTTTTAGCACTGCCTGGAAGTGGTTGGATTTGGATTAAAGTAGTGGAAGTCCTCAGTTGTTGATTCTTATCTGTTATGTGAATCCTAGTTTTTTGGCAAAAGATGTCTCAATGCAGCAACTCCAATCCAAAGCTGTACGGATGTCAGAGATGTATGAGCTGGAGATGCTATAGGCACAAAAGTAAGGGTGTAATCCCTAAATCATATATAAGCAAAGATTTAGGCATGAAGAACAGCGCTCAAGATTTTAAGGACTGATTTGTAAATGGTATGATTTAGTTTCTGATTTAAGGAATCATAGAATCATAGAATAGTGAGGGTTGGAAGGGAACTTAAAAATCATCTAGTTCCAATCTCCTGCCGTAGGCAGGAACTTCCCACTATGTCAGGCTGCCCAAGGCCCCATCCAACCTGGCCTTGAACACCTCCAGGGATGGGGCATCCACAACCTCCTTGGGCAACCCGTTCCGGTACCTCACCACCCTCACAGCGAAGAAATTCTTCCTAATGTCCAGTCTAAATCTGCCCCTCTCCAGTTTATACCCATTCCTCCTGGTCCTATCCCCACAAGCCTTTATGAACAGCCCCTCTCCAGCTTTCCTGTAGGCCCCCTTCAGGTACTGGAAGGTCGCTATAAGATCTCATCTGAGCCTTCTCTTCTCCAGGCTGAACAAGCTCAACTCTTTCAGCCTGTCCTTGTAGGGAAGGTGCTCCAGCCCTCTGATCATCTTTGTAGCCCTTCTCTGGACCTATTCCAACAGCTCCATATCCTTCTTACGTTGAGGATTCCAGAACTGGACACAGTATTCCAGATGAGGTCTCACAAGAGAGAAATAGAGAGTAAGAATCACTTCCCTTGACCTTCTGGCCACGCTTCTTTTGATGCAGCCCAGGATACAGTTGGCCTTCTGGGCTGCAAGCGCACATTGCCGGCTCATGTCAAGCTTCTCATCGACCAGCACCCACAAGTCCTTCTCTGCAGGGCTGCTCTCAAGCACGTCATCCCCCATCGTGTACTGAAAACAGAGATTGCTCCGACTCAAGTGTAGGACCTTGCACTTGGCCTTGTTGAACCTCATGAGGTTCTCGCAGGCCCACTTTTCCAGTCTGTTCAGGTCCCTCTGGATGACATCCCGTCCTTCCGGTGTGGCAACTACACCACTCAGCTTGGTGTCATCTGCAAACTTGCTGAGGGTGCACTCGCTCTCGCTGTCAATATCATTGATAAAGATATTGAACAGCACCGGTCCCAGTACGGACACCTGAGGGACACCACTTGTCATGGATCTCCATCTGGACTTTGAGCCATTGACCACTACTCTCTGAATACGACCATCCAACCAGTTTCTCATCCACCTTACCATCCACCCAACAAATTCATATCTCTCCAATTTAGAAAGAAGGATGTTGTGAGGGATCATGTCAAAGGCTTTACAGAAGTCCAGGTAGATCACATCCGCCAGTTTACCCATGTCCACTGCTGCAGTTACCCCATCATAGAAAGCCACTAAGTTGGTCACACAGGATTCGCCCCCGGTGAAGCCACGCTGGCTGACATTAATCACTTCCCTGTCCCTGTCCTCCATGTGCCTTAGCATAGCTTCTAGGAGGATCTGTTCCATGATCTGAGCTTTGTTCAGTTTCCTGGAGCTTGAATTGGGCAGTTTGTTTTCATTATTCCAACTACTGGCTTGATTAATATTTACACATACTTTCAGGGATCAGTCTCACAAACCTTTCAGAAGAAAAACAAGAGAATACAAAAGAAAGTAAATTTTGGATTTACATTTCATGCTTACTTCTATGATAGTTTAAAGAATCTTTCTTTCTTAGAAAAATCTCACATCTGCATTAGACAGGTGAGGTCAATGACATTATGGGAGACTAAAATTCCTTTGAGTGAAATGAACATCAAAGCCCTGTGCTTTGGATAGTTTCCCATTGCAAAGAAGTATAAAGATTCATCACTTGTGTGAGATATTTAGATTACTTAAGTTAATGAGAATGGATTTGTGGAGATTTAAAGCAAAAAATCCCAAGATTACAGACAGAGGACTTACAGAATAAATTGAAGGCAAACCCAGCAGCAAATGTGTGTTTCTAATTTAGTGGGGTTTTTAAATCTGCCACAACACTGAAAAATCAAGGGGATGATGCAGTTGTTCTGTTATGGTCTTCTGTGTAGAATTTTTAGCTCAATACTCCCACAGTGTCGAATGCATTTGTGAACCCATAAAAATCATCCAGATGAGAAACCAGGGCAGAAAGAAATCTGATGTGAGATTTTGTGCTTTCATAGAAAAAAACTTCTCTACCTCCCTACTGCTTTTCTCTTGTGGCTATATTATTCCTCATTATTTTTACTTTCTCACTGGCATTTTACTTTCATCACCTGAATGGCTCAGCAAAACTCAGAGAAGTGCAATGTAACTATGTCACAGAAAGGTGCATGCAGAAGTACACATACACGCGATCACATACAGAAGGGTTTGTTACTGTCCCTCGTTCCCCACACCTCTTTTCTATTGGAGCCTCTAATTTGAAATGCAGATGTGTGTGCAGCCACCGGGTTCTTCCCTCAGGGCTGGCAGCAGTTTTTAGAGGAGCATTGCAGGAATGTGCATGACTCTTTGAAAGCTGATCAGGACAGAGAAGGAGGTACATCCCCTGCCACGAGAAAGAACCATTGCAAAGAAAGAATTCATTTGCCCCATTCTCTGACGAATTATAGCTCTCCTCCATCTGGCTCCTTCATGAAAGAAATCACAGGCCTTCCTTTCCTTCCTCTTTAGATGTGAATATCTTATCGCACAGCATACATCCTGTCTCCTTACCGTTCTGCTTTCAGCCCCCCTCTGCCTGCTCTTTAGAACTCTTTTGCTACCCTCCGACAGTCAGGTTTTAATCCACTAATCCACATCAGTTCAGCTCCTTCTCGCTCTCCTCTTGCACTTCACCTCAATACCTTCACCACCCCTGCTCCTCCTACTCCGATTTCCACACTCCTTTTCATTTTTAACACAAATCTGACATTTTTATCCAACTCTAGCAAAACCAGTGTAGTCTGAAGCACTATTAGGAACACAGCGACAGAGTCCTTCTGGTGGAAGAGTCTCCTCAGAATATTGGTAGATACCCTGTTACTTGCCCCATTTTTAAGCTTGCTGAAGTAAAGCTGTTTAATACGCAATAGTACTAATACTGCAGTAGGGAGAGTGAACTAAAAAAATTCAGATTTTTCTTCTATAGAGCCTGTGTTCTTGCCCTCTGTGTTCGTTGTGACTTCTTTTCTTAAGCTTTATAAACTGTTGGCACTTTTCTATCTTTAGCTAGTCATCTTTCATATCTGCCCATTCTCCCTCATTCTGTGCCTATAATGATCTCCTTGCTGCTATGCCTCCCTATTTTACCCAAGTTTGCTTCTTTAGCAAAACTTTCATGGTTTTGTTAAAGAAGTATGACTTCCTTTGTCAGTTTCTCAGATGCTAAATAATTTATTTGTACAGCAGATTTAATATTATTTTGGAACTTATTTGGAAAACAATACTGAATACACCATACTGGTATTCAGAAGATAAGTTCCTCCCACAAAAAAGCCAGGATGGAAAATTAATTATTTCTTGGGTTAGACTTTTTTTTTTTTATCTTTACTACTGTGGCTAAAAACATGGAACAATAAGAGATAGCTTTCAGAAATGTCACTAAATTTTAGAAATTAGCTTTTATCTCAGGAGTCAATTAGGTAAAACACCACTAAGAATGGTTTCATCACAGTAAAGTGAGAATTGTTCTTAAATTAAAAGGCAATGTTAAAACATACATTCAAAAATTTGATAAATCAGGCATAAGGTTAGGTAAATAAATGAGAAGTCATCAGTTTAAACTACATAGAAATCTAGGCTTGACTGTCTCTGATACAATTAGTTTACATCAGTTTAACAAACCATTAATATAGAAACATCCTAGGAAGGAATCTTATTTCCAAGGTGGTATTATCAAAGTACTTCCAAATTCTGCTTCACCAACACTGAGCCAGGCTGCATCCCACTGCTCAGGCTTTATGATCCATTGCCAAATGCCTCTTTATAAAGTGAAAAAACAAATCAACCCCCCCAAAAACCCCACTGCTTTTTTAAAGATAAGTCCACTGACACAAAGATTTGTTCAGCACTCATAAGTTTGTTCATAAAATTATGACCTTATTTTAAAAGTCTCCTGCTATTGAGATATTATAAAAAATTTCTCTTCTCCCAGCTTTCTTCCTACTGTATTCTCTCCTGATTCAGGTGGGCTTGAGAATACAGTAATTGGAAAAGAAATCTGATAAGTGAGAACAAGTAGAGGCCCACTTCCACTCTTATTGAAGTCAGTGGAAATATTTCTATTACCTTCTGCAATCTCTGCATCCAGATACTGGAAAAAAACCAAACAAAACAGCTCAAGAGTTCAAATAGAATCATCCAAATTTTCTTTGAGCTGAATGCCAACCACTGTATTCAAATGTTATTCTTCTCTACCTGCACTTTGGTGCACGCCCACATCCTCTCATACTTGCTCTGACTCCAGTCATAAATGACAAGATTATCTGATTTTAAAAATTACCCCCCAAAACCTACAACAAAACCAGCATTCAGTATTTCTTGCTGAAAGATGGTAGAAACAGAAATATTGGAGGATTATCCTTAAACAGCAGATGAATGGATGTTAGTTTGACCACAACAGGCATTTTTCATATATATATACATATATATGTACATGTACATACATACACAATCTCTATATATACATTATAAATATAATAACAAAATATTGTAAAAATATTAATTTTGCTCAAATACTTGATTAAAGTGAACTAATCTTACGCTGCATTTATGTAACCTATCCAGTTGATATGATGGCCTTGTTAGATGCCCTATAAACTACAATGCTTGCAGTTTTTAAAAACCAAAGACCCTTTATTTCTTAGAGTCACCTTGTGCCACTCCAAGAGGTTAGATTGGAGGCTGGCCCTTGTATCTCAGCATCAGCTTAAAAGACCGAGCAAAGTTGTTGGCCAGGTGGCAGCTGTGGGTCCCATCTGTGAGGGGCAGGAGGAAGGCCAGAAGCAGAAGGAACAAGAGGAGTAGTTGCAATGGTAGTGCTACCCAGCAGACTCGATGTAGGAATGAGCACACGCCTCCAGAGTGCTTCTGAAAGATACAAACCAAAGAGCAACTCAGAAAAATAATAACCTAGGAAGGTACATTTCAATTACATCAAACTGCCTAGGGGCAGAACAACCCCTGTTGTCTTTGCCCTAGGATCTGGACTGGTGCGTGCTTAAACTATTTCTTTTAGGAGAATATTTCACTCTCTTAAACTGCTGAAAACTATTATTTTCAGGCAAACTTTCTAGCAGAAAAAAACAATTGCCTCCAAGTCCATTTTCCAATTACAAAGTAGTAATTACAAATGCTCACACCAAAGCTGCCAACTGGTCTCCTCACAGTCAGCATGCAGCATATAAGTTAGTAACTCTCCTGCCAGTAAAATGAGAGTGCTGATGCCTGGAAGTAAGGACCCAGCCTTCTGCTCTCTGTCTGCAGAAAGGAGCTTCATTTGCAGCTCATTCAGCTCACAGTCATCTCCCCAGGACCTTTGGATCCTGACTTTGGGGTCCACGAGGCTGCAAGCCAGAAAAAAGGCCCTTCAGTGCAGCTTGCTTCAACAGCTCTTATACTTCACCATGCACAGCTTAAACGTTGATGTGAAAGAATGAGAGAAAACGTAACACTGACAATGAAGAGGATATTAAAGTCACGTTTGTCGCTGAGCAGTCACAGAAGGGACATATGCAAAAATCACATTGCATTTTTCTTCGAGCTTGTGCAAATCTAAAGTAGCTCAGTTAGCCTCATGAATTTAATATTGATTAGCACAAACAGGAGAGAGCGTATTTGGGGCTCCAGAATTCAGGAAAGACTTACTAGGAAGTGAGATTTCCACCGGGAGGATCCCTGGCTAATTCCTGCCAATGAACTGAACTACGTGTGTTTCACAAAAAAACACTCAAACCACCTATCTGCAAGGGAGATCTGAATAAAAGTGCTCAACAATCAATTAAGCTATGAAATACAGATTTATACCCAGAATGCCACAGCATTAGGCACCAACCTACATCACAAATATCAACGTAGAACATCCACTGAAGTAGGACCCAAGCTTTCCACAAGAAGAAGTTGACTTGGGTTCAAGCCGCAGGTGATGTCAGTGCTGCAGCAAAATCAGGGCTTATGGCCTCCTCTGGATGCTTGATCAAACCGGCTCTGCCTTTAACCCACTAGAGCACTATCATGACTGGTTCATGGGAAACACCAACAAAGAAGATAAGGAGCAGAATGGTGGTAGAGGAAAGTAATTACGAATTTGCTATTTTTTAAGGGTCTCTTCCACTGCTTTCTAAATTTCTTGGTCTCTTGTAGCATAATATAAATGCTTACAGAATTAATTATGAAGGCAAACATACAGCTGCCTTTACAGATCACAAGACAGTTGTGTTGTGAAATCCTTCAGTTGTAGAAGGTGTTCTTCCATTTAGCCAAATGCCTGATGAGATTTAATTATTATGACAGTCAGATGTGGAGGCAGCAAAGCAACAGCTGTTTGTGCTACCAACCATTTCTGGCCCGCAGTATCTGAGTTGCAACTAGCTTGCAGAGGTCAGTGAAAACTTGGGTCCTTGGACACTAGAACTGTCAGTAGGTAGCGGGCAATGAGTAAATGTCAGGCTGTAAGTAGGACGCTGACTTTAAGCACCCTTGGACAACTTTCCTAGGTACAGCTAGCATTTACCCTCCAAATCCAAGTTTTACCAACCTGGTTGTGTCACCGGACTCATCTGTTCCTACTGTGACTTATTCTCAAACATAAGCCAAAATACCAGGTGTAAATAGCTGTACTAATGGGATTTTCTCCGCCCTAGTCCTGGAACTCACACCTGTTATCCTTCTCCCATGGATTTCATTAGGCTATGGGCTGAACAAAACCTGCAGGACTTCTGTGTTTACAGTTAGTGCTAAAACCACTATACATAAGGCACCAGGCACAACTTCTGGTCATAGCTTTCTGGGTTTGGCTCTATAATTCCATGAAACAGCCATTCCTTGGTATAATCACTATAAACCAATGGACTATCACTGATGGCTTCTGTTTTCATTGACCATTTCTCATTCTTACTTCCCCATAGCATAGATAATATGCAGCAACAGGACAGACATATTTATTACAGTTTCCCATCTGTAAGAAAAAAGGTCTTTTCCAGGCTCCAAAAGCCATGGACAAGTTTGTTTGTAGGTATTAACAGGTGTAGTTCTGTTGGTGGAAGATCAGACTAGAGTTACCTCTGCCTTGGCACAATTCAATCCACTCACTTTCTTGTATCACTAAGATATAATGACTTAATGCTGATATTATTAAAGGGTAGGATCCTGTGACTGACTTCTCAACCATTCGTTATGGCTGTAAGCATCAAAAATGTTCTCACAAACTCAAAGTAGGAATTAGAAGCCCATCTCTCACTGACATTCAGTTGTGAGAATGAGGGCTACCAGTCTTCCTTGCAGCATCTAAAACTTCTCCTCTACAGCTGTCAATCCTTTAGCTTTGGTTTTGAAAGCTACTTCAATCTGAAACTTTTCTTCTATTGCCAGAACAGCTGAAACACTTGTCTTCCCAGTTAACTCCTTCTGCCTATGAACTGGTGAGAAATACTGGGCTTTTCAGTTGTGCCTCATCTCTGTTCCTGCCATAGCTGAGGGAGCAGGTGCCTTATGGTCACTCCGGTTTGTCTTTGCCTTCGTATGATGATTACACTGCCAATCAGTCACTCATATTTTCCCTACCCCAATTTTTTTACCTATCCAGAATTTTATTCACAGCATGTTGCTGACTCCGCCCTGATCTCTGAGGCAAAGATGATTAATGCAACTTTAAGAAACAGGATGATTGAAATGATCTTTGTTAAGTGCCTTGTTTTTAGATCTGCTGGAGGGAGCTGTAAAATAGTATTGCTTTTCAAAGCTCATCCTCCAGAAACAATTAATGTGAAATGGCCTTATTAACAAGCTATTTTTTGCTCTCCTTGGAGCTTTCTGCAGAGTAAGATACTCAGGCTAACCACAGCAGATCCTAGCATTATAAAAATCTGGGGGGGAATATTTGCCTGGGGGTAGAACTTCAGAGAAGTAGAAAAGTTTTGTCTTTATCTGCTGCTTCTCTCCCACCTGCTTGCTGGGTTTATAGGCATTTGTGTTTGATGAACTTGTGTCTTTGCTGCCCAGTTTTTCTGTTTTGTCTCATCACACAGCAAGGTCAGAATCCTTTATTTCTGACTCCATTTGTTGCCATGGGAATGACTTTGCTGTCACAAACATGGTATTATAATGGCTCTGCGGGACTGAAGATGCAGCATACAAGAGCTGTGAGGGTTTGGTGCTTTCAGCAAATTTTTCATGATAAGTCCTTAATATACAAGGGCCCCAACCTACACACACTGAAATCCATTGGAGATTTACCATTAACTTCAGCATCTGCAGCAAGATTATGCACAAAGATAACTAAATAAAGTCAGGATTTGGAACTACTTATTCATGGAGTTCAACAGATACTCTCAGAAAGAGATTCACTACTTACATGTCCCCAAGTTCTGGTGTTCTTGTGCACATGAATCCTACATTAATTCTTTTTCTTTACACTTGCTGGAACAATTTGTGATATGATTTATTTTTTTTTCTTGGTGGTAGTACTACTGAAGGTGCTATACTGTAAGGATAAAAAATTTTGAAGGAGACATAGTAACCTTTAACAAGAGAGATGATACAGTTGGAAAATCAGGGAAAGTTTGGGGCACTGATTCCCCCTGCGAGTGTGATGCAAGCAGCACTTCAATTTTACTAATACTAAGGTAAAGTATTTTTTTAGGTCTATGCTGTGAGAGAGATGCTTTCAGGCTGTGATGACCTGAGACTATGGCACCAACAGGGAATTCAGGAGGCCAAGGTTCAAACCTCTGGTCTGCTGGGCTCAGAGTGGTCAGGGCTGTATGAGTCTACTTGAAGTCAGGCCCACACTCCCAAACATTTAGCACATTACTCTGGGTTACAAAAGCACAGTCTGACATAGTTTCACCTTTGCAAAAGACAGTTCGAACATTTCATTTCTATATGAGATCAAAGTTGAGAACCACAACCTTTGCTGTGCATTGGAATTCCCCTTACCCAATCACTCCAGCTACTGGCATCAGTACAGCTACTACCCAGCACCCACAGTGCCTGCAGTGTGTGTGTCAGATCGAGGCTCCAAAAAATATTCTGAAACCAAATCTTCCTCTGAGGAAATCTGGCAAAGCTCCAGCAAAGTCAACAGAACTTTAATTTCCACCATCTTAGGAAAACAGCTGGAATACCTGGGTATTGAGCCAAGTACCATAGACATTTTTGAAACACAAATGGAAAAGGAATAGGTTGACATTTAAAAAGAAAATATACTTTTAAAGTTCACCATCAAGGATAAATGTCCTCTCCCTTTTCCCTCAAAATACCAGGACAAGCAAGGATTGTCAAGGGGTAGACGGCTGTGTTTTGTGTAACGCTAAATCCATGCTTGTTATCAAATGAACTGCATTGGCTGTGAACATTCACGTTTGTACTTGATTCATGTTGGGGTTCTTAAATGACAAGCATCGGTTTAGATCTAGCGAGTCCTCAGCACTTAAATCTGTTTGCAGTTAATAACTCCTTACCAAATGCACCATGAAAAATCACTTGGATGGGAAACAGCAGAAAAGAACTTTAGAACTTGCTACATAACATTCCTATGTAAGTTGCTTAAGTGTTTTGCTAAAAATCAGTGTTCTCCCTGGTTCACTATTGACCACATTCCAGGATATATGAAAACACACAGTTAATCTAGCTATTTGAGAGAAAAGAGGAATACAGCATCTTACACAATGTTTATTAGTGGGTTGTTGCTGCTGCTTGTATGTCACCAGCATGCCTGACAAAAATCTTGCCCGCCCCACTGAATCAGTGATCCAGCAGAGAAAGAACATAGAGTCAGGATTCATTCCTTTTACATTAGAGCATTTCACTGAGACACTATCCCGGGAAATGCACTGCTGTTTGAAAACTCCTGCTCTCCCACGGATAAAGGCACCAACGCCCTAGTGTTCTACAGACACTGCACAGACACAGACACCGTGTGCAGCTGTGCTGCTTCATGTCAGTGCTGTGCCCAGCCCAAATATCCTATGTTCTACAGCAGTAGGTGCAGACATGTAGGTACTAAGGCAAGCATAAACAATTTCTCCTTAATATTCTCAACCTCCAAATGCTTTCAGCTCAGGCAGTTTCCTGGACCTGATGCAGCTTGTCCATCTAGCTGACAGTGAACCTTTCTCCCAGATATTTGTCCAGTTTTGCCTTGAACCTACACAAACTTTAAAAGTCCTCAATGTCCTTTAGCAACAAGTCCCACAGGTCACCCATCTGGCAAGAAGAAATCCCTTGTGTTAGCTTTGAACTTGGCTTCTAGTTCTTTCTTGTGGAAAAGATGGGGGCTGGCCAGCTACACACTGCACCACATGTGGTTTTGTAAACCCCTGAGTTAAATGCTGAGACAGGATGAATTCAGGCCTACCTCTACAATCGGCAGATCACAACATAATGGATTTGAACTATAGTAATAGATAGAGAGGATGTACATCTTAATAGAAAGAATAGATAGGCCTTGGAAAGGATCACTGACATAGGTATGAATTCTACCACTTCATTATTCCTCTGAGAATAAGCAGAGCTGCCAGGAAGGCTGCAGTAACAGCTTACTGTGCATCACTTTCATTCTAAATAGGAACATGCCATCATCAAGCACCATCTGGTTTTTTTTTTGGTAAAGCAGTTGCCTTATCAGTTATATTTTGCTTCTGAGAGGCCCTGAGTTTCTGACACTTGAGATCCCACTGGGTACTAATTCAGTTGCCACTCAGAAGCAGGTTATTGCCAACAAGAAGAGATCAGTCACAGGGAGAGCACAGGCTGCTCTCTCAAACCAAAGCAAATTGGGTTTTCACCTCAATGCAAGACAGTTTGGAGCTAGGCTGCTTATCAGTTCTCAGCTCAGAGCCATGAGCACCTCTCTCTAAGATAAGCAACGTTGCAAATCACAGCTTTTCTTTTCAAGAGGGAAGTAATTTGGGGAGTTGAATATCACTGTAGCTGTAGAATTGAGTGTCCAACATGCTCTGGGGCAAAACTGTGGCTCATCTCCACAGAGCACAGCAGGAACTAAAAGTTGAATACTGTGGATCAGAGGTTAGGTGGCCTCTGCAAAAGGACAGTGAGCTACTGGCTTCAGAACTGTACTTTCCTAAATGCAAACATTGCCCAGCAGTCCTGTGCTTATCACTCTCCATCTCATCAAGAGCTACCATAACAAATGTGCTGAAGGGAGGTTAACTGAGGTCACATAAGAAATTTTAGCTCTGGCATTTTCGATCTTCAGATTCCTTGGCTTTGCAGCCTTCATATTCCTTTCAATTCTAAAGAGTGTAAGTGTATGTACATAAACAAGTGAGTATACGGGCAAATCACAGGCTTTGTTTTCTCCCTTAGGAGAGATTCTACAGTACTTCAACATGGCTGGATGATAAGCTAGAATCTTTGGTGAAGGCTTTATTCAGAAGAAACAGAAAACAAGAAAAAGCTAGCAGTTTGTATTTGAGGTTTCAGCAGCCACATATGGCAAATATTTCAGAATTTCTGCTGCAAAGTCACTTAGATCTAAGTACTGTGCCATATGCTACTGGGACACAAATGGATTTATAAAGATTAGCTTCTGTGTGCATATATAACGTGACACGCTTTTAGGAGAAGCATGCCACAGGACAAGGGCCACAACCTGATCTGTCAAAGTAGCATTCTATAATTCTCCAGGCCCGCGCAAGCAGAATTACCTGGTTTATTCTTATCTTCAGCACATAAGCAATGGAAACTTTCTTTTTATCTGGGAAGTTTTTGACATGATAAAAGTTAGGAAGCACTGTGGAAGATCAGGAAAGTGGTAGATAGGATGGGTTGCTAAAAATATCTTAGTTCTACATTACAAGAATATGGAATATCACACTTCCAGTGAGGTAATTTTGAAGGACATTTTCATATTCAATAGCAGCCACTGAGTTAATTTATCTTCTTATGTATCACAAGTGAAGTATTTGCAAACGGTTCAGAACCAGTTTCTGAGGTTTTTAAACCAGTTGTACTAGTTTTGGCGGGGCTAGAGTTAATTTTCTTCAGACTAGCTTGTGTGGGACTAAGTTTCGGATCTGTGATAAGAACAGTGTTGATAACACTGTTTTCCTTGGTTTCCTTGGATTTCATTTCTTTCTTTTACCTATTAACTTGCCTTTATTTCAGTCTCCAAGTTTTCCCCCTTTTACCCTTCCAATTCTCTCCCCCATCCTACTGTGGCAAGAGTGAGTGAGCGGCTGTGAGGTGCTGAGCTGTTCATTGAATTCAAGTGAATTCAATTAAAAACACAGGAACACTCCACTAGTTTTAAATACACCCAATTTATCCCAATAAATATATTTTTTATCTAAGAGTAATACTGTACTGCTTTTAGAAGGAGAATTATTGGCAGCTAGTAACTGAATGACTTTTCAGTCAGTGTATCTGAAATTTAGCAGAAGACATCAGCGTTTTACATTTATTCAAGAAGGCAGAGACGCAAAACTTCTCCCAATTTCCAACTTCTACTCAGCCTTGCAATTTGAAATAAATTAATTAAATTGGGCATAGAAAGAATAAAAACTGAACTAAAACCAACATGTTCTGGAGCCTGCAGAAGCAGCTACTGGCATCAAGAGCTGGTTTATCACGTCAACAAGGTATGTTTCCAGCTGCTTTACCACTGACTTCTCAGTAAAGATTAAATTTTTCTTAAACTTCATCAGTCACCACATGTAATTTGAGTATTATTTGCATTTTATTTAAATAATTTTAAAAAGTGGTGGCTTACTTTGAAAGAACAATACATATGCCATCTGAGGTATTGTTCACAAAAATTTTCTTACCATGCTTTTTACAGTAGTATAAAAAGCATTTTTTAAGTATATACTGGTGTGAAGAGCAACTTCTTTACTTGCATTTGTTATGCGTTGGACATTGTCTGAGTGCAGGGTTGCCTGTACCTGAGGGGCTTTTCTCTGGTTCCCAATTAACAATAAGAGGGGAAGCACAGGAGGAGGCACCGCATCCCCCACACTTGCAGTAGGGTCCCTGCCCTGGGTGGCTGCCACAGAGTGGGGCAGAAGGTGCAGCAGCAGAGGCTGCTCCACCCTAGCAGAGTGTGCGTACCCAAAGGATTGGCACAGAGGTTATTGTGGCAAGGTTCTGTGGAACTGCTGGTGACCCTGGAACCAATTCCAGAACTTTCCTGAAGGAGCTTCTGTGCATGCCCTGATGAGAACTTTCACAGCAAGAACGCCCCTCGCATGTCAATGGGGCACAGACCTGCCCTATGAATGCTGCATGCGCCCAGGCCCCGTGGAACTGGCCTGAAGCACCGCTGCTGCTTGGCTGGCCTAGGGAAATGCTACCAGACCATGTGTTCCTGAGGAGCTGCTGCTGGATGGACCACGTTTACCTGAGGAACTGATATGCCCAACTGAACACAGCATTCCCCTAATACTTCTTTCTCTCTCCTTCTCTGACTTATCATACCTTCTTTTTCCTTGGCACTACAGATTATCGGATTAAATCAGAGTCATGTTGTAGTTTGTTTAGTGACCTTGCTTGTATTCAAGGTATCAAATTGGGATCTGAACAGATTGGGATCTGTTTTTGCAGCTCTGAGAAGCTGTAACTCGGAGTGTACCCGAGTATCTGGTTTCCGATTTTTGGCTGTGATCAGGATAAATCATAGAATCATAGAATGGTTTGGGTTGGAAGGGACTTTAAAGATCATCTAATTCCAACCCCCCTGCCATGGACAGGGATACCTCCCACTGACCAGGCTGCTCAAGGCCCCATCCAACCTGGCCTGGAACACCTCCAGGGATGGGGCAGCCACAGCTTCTCTGGGCAACCTGTGCCAGTGCCTCACCACTGTCACAGTGAAGAAATTCCTCCTTATGTCTAGTCTAAATGTTCCCCTCTCCAGTTTATAGCTATTGCCCCTAGTCCTTCACCACAAACCTTTGTAAACAGCCCCTCCCCAGCTTTCCTGTAGCCCCTTCAGGTACTGGAAGGTCGCTATAAGGTCTACTCGGAGCCTTCTCTTCTCCAGGCTGAACAAGCCCAACTCTCTCAGCCTGTCCTCGTGTGGGAGGTGCTCCTGCCCTCTGATCACCTGGATTTACCCTGGGAGATTTGTTGGTCTCCGATTTGCTGCACAGATAACAAAAGAACCCTTTTTACACTCCCTTTTTGACTGTGCAGGTCGGGGTGGGCCTTGACACTACTGGTTTCAGCAGCAGGGTTTAACAACTGGACATTGGTTTCATTCTGCTATTGGTGAACAAATTTCTCTCATGCTACCTATTAGTTAAGACATAAAATAATATCTGCTGGGAAAATAATTTTACGACATCTCCTTGCTGAAAATTTGCAAATACTTCACATAGGCTGCGAAAGAATTCATCTTTTCAACAAAGAAAGCAGGGGGCATCAACTACGTATCTAGCTAATACCATGTTAAGAGAAACTAAGAACCAGGTGTCAGTTCCATCTTACACCAGCACTACCTTAAACAAAGAACACTGGCAAGGCACAGCAGTGGCAGAACCAGATAAAAGACAAAGAGTGTCTGTTTTCTAGCATTTGGGAAAACTGTAATATAGATTGGTAAACAACATGAAACCTACAGAAATAAGAGCAGCCAGGCACAGTCTCACAGGTGTAGTAATGTGAAGGGAAGCTTGTAGGCCCATTGGAGAAGGAAGGGGCTGATGCTGTCCGGCACGGCATGCTTGACAGTAGGTTACAGTTAGGAAGAGGCACACAGGATTTTTCAGCTTTTTACTTTGTTTGCCCAAGTTTCATTTCTGAGCAAACATAACTACTGAGGGAATAAGTTTAGCTGCTAATTTTGAATAGCATTTCTTCTTGTGTTTGGGCCATGCTATATATGCTAAAGCAGGTAGGCGAAGTGTTGGAAAAAACACGGAGAGATACTCTCTACATCTATAAAAGAGATGTAGAAAAGTGAGAGAAAGATACCTTTTAATGAGGTTTTTCCATTTTTTTTAAGAATGTAATTGTACAGAGGATTTCAAGCGGCTAACACTCAGCAGGACTTCAGGAAAACAAATAGGCCATATACTTTCAATAGAGAGGCACCACGAACATAGGCATGTACACACGATGCTGTTCATTTCTGTAATGTGACTTTCTGCCATGAGGAATTCCTGTCATATCCGCACTTGGGCAGATGACATTACTGTAAGAGCACATTACTGTTTTCTTTCTGGCGAGCTGTGGCAGCTCTTGCTTTGCAGTTTCACAAATGACTGCATTAATTTGATTGACTCCAGATCAATGGTGTTTCTAAATAAGATTAAATTACACATTCCTTCTGTCTTTGTGTTACAGCAGATTACTCTTTGCAGAATCTCAAAGGAAGCAATTAGCTGACCACTGATGTAATGAATCCTAATTATTTTGTTTGTACAAACAATAAAGCCAGAGTCATTTGTTTAGCAAGGAACTGTAATTACTCTGAACACTTGAGAAAATAAGTCAAACAGCACTACCTAGACCTGTAAATAATGAGCCTTTGACTCCCTATTTATGTAAAGAATGCTCATGGAATTCTTTCAGTAGTTGGGAAACAACCTTTGAAAGTAACATTTATCAAGTTATTATCAAGTGTTTGCTTGATTATGTCTTTGGGTGTGCGAGGTGCCTTGCAGAAATATCCATCTACGTTGCCCTGTCACTGGCACCTGCTAAAAAATCACTGCAGTCAGTGCAATTTCCTGCAAATGCTTTTTGTTAATCAACAGGAAGTCACTTACTCTGCAGTCATTAGCCAGTACTATTCCTAAGGGCACCAGCAGCTAGTGACATGTCCTCTGCAAAGGATGAATAATCAGAAAAAAAGCATGTTAATAATGTTAATATACATACAACAGGCTCTAATTCTGCCCAGCATTAGGCCATACAGGCTAGAAATTGAATAAAACCAGAAGGCAATTGGATGAGACTGGCTGCAGTAGTCTCGCCCTTCTCCAGGTTGATCTGCTGCTGCTGCAAAATATTCACAGTTCTAACAGGAGAGACAAGAATAGTCACTGGGGGCCTCCTGCTGCACAAGGCAGAGATCAGTCCAAAACTACCTGAAATCACAGAATCACAGAATCGCTAGGTTGGAAAAGACCCCCAGGATCATCGAGTCCAACCATTCCTATCGTGCCCCTGAGCATCTCATCCACCTGTCTTTTAAATACCTCCAGGGATGGTGACTCCACCACCTCCCTGGGCAGCCTATTCCAGTGCCCAATGACCCTTTCCGTGAAAATTTTTTTTCTGATTTCCAGCCTGAACCTCTCCTGGCACAGCTTGAGGCCATTCCCCCTTGTCCTGTCCCCTGTCACTTGGAAGAAAAGACCAGCGCCCTCCTCTCCACAACCTCCTTTCAGGCAGTTGTAGAGAGCAATAAGGTCTCCCCTCAGCCTCCTCTTCTCCAGGCTAAACAACCCCAGCTCTCTCAGTTGCTCCTCGTAAGACTTGTTCTCCAGCCCCCTCACCAGCTTCGCTGCACTTCTCTGGACACGCTCCAGAGCCTCAACGTCCTTTTTGTGTGAGAGTCCCAGAACTGAACACAGTATTTGAGGTGTGGTCTCATCAGTGCTGAGTACAGGGGTAGAATAACCTCCCTGGTCCTGCTGGTCACGCTGTTTCTGATCCAAGCCAAGATGCCAGTGGCTTTCTTGGCCACCTGAGCACACTGCTGGCTCATGTTCAGACAGCTGTCAACCCAGACCCCCAGGTCCTCCTCCTCTAGGCAGCTTTCTAGCCACTCTTCCCCCAGTCTGTAGCACTGCATAGGGTAGCTGTGCCCTAAATGCAGGACTCGGCATTGGGCCTTGTTAAACCTCATGCCATTGGTCTCGGCCCAGCAGTCCAGTCTTCAGATCCCTTTGAAGAGCCTCCCTACAATTCAGCAGATCGACACTTCCACTCAGCTTAGTGTTGTCCGCAAACTTACTTATGGTGCATTCGATCCCCTCATCCAGGTCATTGATAAAGACACTGAATAGGGCTGGACCCAGCACGGAGCCCTGAGGGCACCAGTTGTGACTGGCCTCCAGCTGGAGTTAACTCCATTTACCACCACTCTTTGGGCCCGGCCATCCAACCAGTTTTCCACCTAGGAGAGTGTGCGCCTGTCCAGGCCAGAGGCAGTTTCCTAAGCAGAATGCTGTGAGAAACTGTGCCAACGGCTTTATTGAAGTCTAAGAAGACTACATCCACAGCCTTTCCCTCATCCAGTAGTCAATTCACTTTGTCATAGAAGGTGATTAGATTAGTTTGGCAAGACCTGCTTTCATGAACCCCTGTTGACTGGGTCTGATCACCTGGTTCTCTTGCATGTGCTTCATGATAGAGCTCAAGATCACCTGTTCCATGACTTTCCCTGGCACCGAGGTCAGACTGACAGGCCTATAGTTTCCTGGGTCCTCCCTCCGAGCCTTCTTGAAGATGGGTATAAAATCAGCCAGCTTCCAGTCCAGTGGAACTTCCCCAGTCAGCCAGGACTGCTGTGAGATGATGGGAAGGGGTTTGGCAAGTACATCCGCCAGCTCCCTCAATACTCTTGGATGGATCCCATCTGGCCCTATAGACATGTGAGTGTCTAATTGGGCAAGTAAGCCTCTAACCACCTCCTCTTGGAACATGGGAGCTTTATTCTGCTCCTTTAACTCCTGGGTACATACATACAGGGAACAACTTTCCTTACTACTAAAGATTGAGGCAAAAGAAGGCATTAAGTACCTCAGCCTTGTCCTCATCCTTTGTTACAGTTGTTCCCTTTGCATCCAATAAGAACTGAATATTCTCCCTGGTTCTCCTTTTATTGTTAATGTATTTACAGAAAGACTTTTTGTTATCTTTCAACGACCTGGCCAATCTGAGCTCTAGTTGGGCTTTAGCCCTCCTGATTTTCCTGCTGCATGATCTCACTTCCTCCCTGTAGCCTACCCAAAATGCCTGTCCCTTCTTCCAAAGTTCATAGACACTCCTCTTCTTTTTGATGTCCACCCATCATCTCTCTGCTCAACCAAGCTGATTTTTTCCCACTAGCTCATTTTCCGGAATATGGAGACAGCTTGCTCCTGAGGTCCTAGAATTTCTTTCTTGAAGAATACCCAGCCTTCATGGGCCCCCTTGCCCTTAAGGACTGTCTCCCATGGGACTTTATCAACCAGCCTTCTGAACAGTCCAAGTCTCCCCTCTCAAAGTTCAATGTGGTCATTCTCCTACCCCCCTTCCTCACCTCACCTAGAACTGAGAATTCTATCATCTCATGATCACTTTGCCCCAGGCGTCCTTCAACCATCACATCCCCAACAAGGCCTTCTCTGCTCACAAACAGTAGGTCCAGGAGGGCGCCTTCCCTTGTTGGCTGCTTCACCAGTTGTGTGAAGAAGTGGTCATCCACACACTCCAGGAACCTCCTAGACTGCTTCCTCTCCACTGTACTTCCAGCAGACATCCGGAAGATTGGAGTCTCCGAGTTCTGCTGCTTCTGTTGATTTTGTGTGACCCAAAGGCACGAAGGAGCTGACACATTAGAGATAACCTGATCCCACTGCATACAAACTGACTGGATGTTGCAAGTGCAGTGATACAGTCTGCATCACGTACTTTCTGCAGATCTTAACACCTGAAATAAGCCATTCTCTCAGGGTAGTTGTTTTCCTTCACCACAGTTTTGAAAGGACATTCAAACCATACAAAAATACTTTGCCTAATCTTTCTTTCATTTCTAGCCACGCTTCAGGTGTTAAACCTGAATTTAAAATAAACTGCAAACCAAAAATTCTGCAGTTGATTTGTATTTCCTCTTTTCTCAGCCTGAAGAAGAGCAATGCACCCAAAATGGATCACCATTGTTTTCTGATTCTCCTAAGTGATGCTCAACAATCTTATGGCAGCACAGGCTCACATCCTGGTAAAAGCCTTAGCCTGAATGAAAAAGACACCTCAGCTTACAGCACTTGGATTCTTATTGTAGTGACACTGTTTAAATCCAGGATGAATGCCCTGAAGTCAGTTAAATCATACTGAAATGAGCAAGGTCTAAGTTACTGCAACATTTGTACTGGCTGGAGGGAAACTGCAAATCACTTGTTGCTGCAATGTGAGACATTTCCTTCAGGCTTATGAGGTTATTTCAGTACTTGATTCCTTCCCACCCTGAGCTGTTTATCTCTGTTTGTGTTCAGTAGCTATTAAAAAATCATAGGATGCTTTTTTTGTGCTCTAGCTGGAGGCCTAATTGACAAATATTTGCTGCCTGTCATTATGTTATTCCAGTATCCTTGAAAATTAACTGAAGATTTTAGTCTGACTCAGAGAAGTTAAGGATAAATGAATACCACCTACCCCGACACATGAATTAAAAAAATGATACCTAATTGTGGAGTAGAGATATGCTTCTGTTTTCTCCTACAAGCAATGTGACCCAACCAAAACATGTAAAAGCAGAGAATTCCTCGACTGGGCTTCAAGACTATCCCTTTAAGGTTCTTCTACTGAAAAGCAGCACTATTAAATGTTTGGCTGTCTCTACACCAAGTTTTAAAATGTCATATTGTTTTTCCAGCCTGAAAAAGTTCTAGTGACCTTGCTGTGTGACCAACAGTACCAAACCCCTAATGCTGAGTTAGACAGGCAAGAACAGAAGCTCTTTGGGGGGTTTCAGGAAGGCTGAGCTGTGGCCAAAACTACTTGGGGGATGTGTCAAAACGACTTTAAATTGATCAGTATCTCACTAGGGAAAAATACTGGAGATGCTACTCCACATTTGGGTGCCAGAGGAATACCTCTCCTGAACGAGGAAGACGATTTCTGGCTGTATTAGAAGTGCACTATACCAAACCTTATAAATATTGTTCTTCTCTAAAGAGATGTTGCAACAGGACAAATCAAGAATTTGATTTAGCTTAAGATGATAATGTGATTATATTCTTGCAACATGTTATTTATCCAATCAACTTTGTGTTGGGCAAATAAAGCATTAACCTATTCCTTCTGAAAGCAAAGGGAAAGTGGGATCACAAAGTACAAAGCAGAAACTAACAGTGTCTATAAAAAAAGCAAACTGTGACAGAGAGAAATGATTCTGCTTAACACTGCTCAGGTCAATAGAAAACTCGCTGTCTTTATGAAAATAAGATCAGAAATGCTTCTTGGGTTTCATAAGAAATTGGTGGCATTTTGTTTTCTTTAAGCTTCTCCTTATCGTCTCCTGTACTGCTTCTGTTTCTTATGTCATCACTTCCAAAAGAAAACCCTTCACAGGAGGAATTCTGCTGTTTAGAATAGAGATTTAATTTAATAACATTTGACAAATCTCTTGACTTTACCTCTTTTTCTGCATTAGAAAAAAGGTGGGCTGAATGATCCAAAGCAATCTTTTCAGAAGTGTCTAATGAATTAGGAGACTTGTTTTCACAATTATTTTAGGCACTTGGTCCCTAAATGCTTTAGAGAGAAATTTGGGCTGTTCCTTAGTCTCTTTTTAAAAATGAATGAAGCTCATATAGCATGTAAATATAGAAAGACTGAGTTCCCTTACTCTCCCAGGAGATGGATGTTTATCTTCCGAAGAAAGAGTAAGCATAGCTCAAGAGTAAAATCTCTATAGTATTTTTCCTTTTGTAATATGGAGAAAATAAGCAACCTCTTTAAGATAAGCTCTTAATAAGCAAATTAACCTCAAGAATCTTTAGAAAAGTGTGATTTAAAATAATCTGCAAAATGTCTGATCAAATGTTTTTAGCTTAATGATAGAAACCTGTCATACCTTTCTGAATCTGTCTGGTTCTGCTGAAGATCCAGGACTCTGTTAAAAAGGGGGTAAGAAAAAAAACCAAACATGAACTTAAGATCCTTGTGAGTATTCACCTCATACAGGACAGTTCTTTCAAATTCCTGGTCACCTGGACAGAGTGAACCAGCAGGAGATTTTTTTTTTTAATGAGCTTTTTAACACACATTAAGCAGAAAGTGGAAATATTTTCAGTTTCTTGACCACCTGAATCAGATGAGCAGTTCTCCCAGCAATAGCTTTGACTTTACTGACACCTATTGACTACATTTATGCTTACACAAGGGTTTGGTCAACAAAGCATAACTAATTACAATCAGTGGTAAACAACTCTTAGAAATATGCTCTTTATTAATACAGATCATACTTACCTTCCATACACTTTAAAGGATTTGTACTCTAAGCAAGCTTTGGATTTGAAGACAAGGTTTCCCAAAGCATAAAATTTTCAGATGCCTCAAGTTTTAAGTGTTTGAGTTCAGATACATTCTAAAGCACTTGCATAGAGAAAGAACCAAATGTACCCCTGTAAGATCTAATCCTCCAATAAGATATCTTAAAGTTGAACACATAGTATAATTAAGCCAGAAAAATCTTAATTATGTATGTTTATGCTAAGAACATATCTCTAGCATGCCCTGGAATATCTTATGAATTCTGCCATCTGCATGTCTTATCTATAACAACTTGATAAATTCTTTAGTCATTTGGTTCTTGCATTAAAATACCTCCTCTTTATTTAATTCCAAATCCTTAGTTCATGAAGACAGTTTCAAAAAGGACTAGGTTCTTCTGTATACAGTTAGTTTCTGAGTCAGTTCAGTCAGTGGCTATTTGGAGCACTCTATCTCACAGCAGGAGACAGAAATAACGAAGGGTAAATATATTCTGACTGCAGGAACTGTTTAAAAAATATTTCAGTGGAAAATGTTGTGTGGAGAAAGGGGAAAAAAATTAGAAATCCACGTGCCCAGAACTAGGTGTATATCCAAAATACTCAAACGTACAAACATCTCATAGTCCCTAGCTGACTGCATCTTTTAAAACAGCCAATTGTCATTCTGTTTTGAACCTTCCATTTTGAGAAATATTCAAAGGGACAAAGACGGTGCACAACTCTAATTTTAATACAAGAATATTTGTGCTTATATTTATAAATACATGGTTATGTTTGTTCTGTCTTTGATGGCGTTTACTAAGGGAGGTTTTAATTCAGCACAGATACACACATGTACCGTTCAATTATGCCTAGCAATGAGAAATGATGTAAAAGAGCAAGAATGGAAATGAGCAATTGTGAATCGAGTGCCATCACCTACCGGTGAACTCATGGACTCTTTCAATTTAGATTTGTAGAGCACCCATTGGTAACGCAGCTCCTCCATATCTTCAGAGTTTCCAGTTACAGGATAAAGATGAAGAAGATGCACAAAAAGACGCTGACCATCAGGCACATGAGACTGCAGTTCCTGCAGGGAAAGACAAGGTCATTAAGAACTCAGAATTCAAGAAGGCTCCACAATCTAGCATTCAAAATAACAGTGGTACTGAATCAAGCTACTGGGTACTCTGCAACAGTGCATTTATTTTTGTTACCTGAAATGATATAAAGGAGTCCACTCATCTGCAGGACTCCTGTAGCCTTAGATATTTCTGTTTGTTTAATTTCTCATAGCATCCATTGTCATTGAATCTGGCTATATTCAGCTGAAAGAAAATGAGTGAGCCAAATACCAGATGCTGAATTTAATCAGCTTCTTTCAGTGAACACCTTTGCCATACCACACTGGAACAGCTAGATGCCAGGTTGCTCCGCTCCCTTCTACCACTCTGGTTCTAGCAGAACTTTCTTAGTAGAAGGCGTGAAATACTTCTACTAAATTTTCAAGCTTCATCTACTCTAGAGTCTCCTAAAGCAGAGAACGTAGTGCTTAAGGTATTTTTCTGGTTATGGGGGGTGACAGTACTTTTTGCGGGGGCAGGGGAGTTGGTTTGGTTTTTTTTGTTCGGGTTTCTTCATTGGTTGTTAGTGTGGGATTTTTTTGTTTTTCTTTTTCTGTTCGTTTTGCTTTTTCAATTCTGAAAGAATTTGCACTTATTGCAACCTTTGTCTCCATCTTCATCCCCTAAAAACTAACCTCTAGTTCGCTCTGACGTGCCTTGATTTCCTCTGTGGAAGATGCAGTCGCACCAAGAATTTTGGTCAGTTTGGTATTTTCTCCTCGTAACCACTCTTCAAAGTTCTGTAGGAGCTTCGAATGGTTGCTCGTATTTTGCTCCTCTCCCGTCCTCTCCTATGTTACAGAACAAGTGGAACAAAATATCCGTTACTCTTATGGCAGATGTTTCCTCTGAAGGCCTGGTTGCAAGACCTTAATCTCCAACTTTGTATCCCATAATATCAGATGAAGCAAATAAAACTGTTCTCATGAAACTGATATGAAGGCAGATAGGGTGCCTCTCTCACCTGTTTAAAGCTGGGATCTACATCTAAATGACGAAAGGCAGGTCCAGACATCCATCTTCTGCCCACAAATGTTATTTTCTTCTCATCAGGCAGCAGTCTGCTTAACTGCCACTTTTTGTGACAACTTGAAAACAAAAAAACAGAGACATCAGGGCAGTGAAACATCTAATGATGAGACATTGTTTCAGTTTGGAGTTTATCTAGGAAGTCAACTTTGGTTCAGGGCCTACTGCTCAAGCCTCAGTACTTCAGACATTCACGTTTTGATGCAGGCTATGGGGGACACCCCTGGTAAAATTATTATTATTAAACGATTATTACTATTAATAGTGCTATTACTGTTAAAGTTATTTCCAACATGTTCTTAACCAAATAAGATCAAGACAGGAGTGCCTCAAAGCAGCACTAGTCCTCTGGTTCTAACGTTTCCAAGTTTTGTTTTCTTTTATTCAGGGAAGTGAGTGACTAAAACAAAGTATGTGCTACCTTGACAGTGTAACTTCCTCTCTGGTAACAGCAGGCAGTACAATTAAGCCTTCCTCAATTTAGTTATTCAATTTTTATGTGTATTCAGATACTATGTATGAATATGCTTACACATGTAGCACAGTATTCAATTTTAACATAGACTAGCAAATATGAGCAATGGTTTGACACTTCACAGTGAAGGCAAAATAAATTAAGTCCACATTTGCCAGCAAAGAGAGGATTTTAGCTGTGTTTCTACTGTTGCAGGTCTGCAAAAGGCACAGATCCCAGTGCAGATATAGCCTCTTTGGAGGTATCTCCAGATCAGACAGTGAGGAGAACAGGATGGTGAGGCAGAACTGCAGAAATCACCCAGTCTATGTCCAATTTCCGACTGGCAGTACATTGGTGAGCCAAGTCTTAAGGTGACACTGCCTACTCCAAGCATGAGTTAAATGCAGCATCATAGAACATTCTACTCCTTGGATTCTCTAAAATTATTTTCTTGGAAGTAATTATTTTATTAAATAAAATCTCACCTTGCTCCTAGCATTTTAACACAGCTGTTCACTTTCACAGTACAGAGACAAAGCATCCAGTGTGCCTGGTCGTACATCAGTAAAGAGCATCCCCTTGAGGAGACATGAGGAAGATGATACATGAACACTTACCTAGTTGCCATCTCCTTCAGTGATCTCCATGACTCCTTCAACTGATCCAGCTCTGCCTGAACATGGGCAATCTCTTCTGGGGAAGAATTCTTCATGACCAGCTGCCCATAAGCTTCCACAGTCAGGAGCTGGATCTCCTTATCTGGAAACTCAGCTAGCCATCTCTGAAAAGTACAGCCCTTATAGTCACCTCTAAGTATCCTGGGTAAAGCAGACACTATGTCAGACTGAAGGCCATGTTCAGTCCAGGACTATGCTGGTTCTGCTGGCACTAGCTAGAAAATAGCTATCAGGAAAAAAAATACGCTGTGGTTTCTTGCAAAGAGCCAACACAAGTCAAAGAGTTGATGGCAAAACTTGAAGTGTGCAAGCTGTCAATGCACCCCTTCTGTAGCTTTCCTATGAGATATCTTCATTTCCCATATGAAGGCAAAAGCTGCCAGTCAAAATAACCTGCCAGAGTGACTCTAGCACGCAAAATACTGCTACACAGGGAAAGGCTGGAAGCTGTGAAACAGCTCAGTTCAACACAGTATAAGGTTATCTAACAGGGTAATAACATTCAGTGTATCGATAAGTACATGCAGGCAAAGGTAGATGTGTCCAGAGAGATCACCCTGGCAGGAACAGACTTTCTATCGTTTGATAATACTTTATCCATCTCAGCAGTTCTTAGGTGGTTTTCACTGTTACTGTCTTTTACCTAGCTCCGCATCCCACAGCACAGGGCAAAGCAAGGAGGCATCAACCAATAATTATCAGAGGAGGAACAAACCATCATTACTCTCCACAACAAAGGAACCCTTTATAGAAGACCCTCACTGTTAATATCTGAATGCTCCAAAGTGAGTAATTAAGATGCTTTTCTCACCTCAAGGTCTGCCGCTTTCCACTCGATGTTCTGCTCTCCATCAGTACCTTGATTGGAGTCAATCTGTTTTGTGGCTAATGTGATCCACTGCTGGAGGTCAGAGAGTCTGTCATTATATGCCAAATGCTTCTGAATGTGCTTTTTACTTTGCTCTATCATCATCTAGAAATGATAAAAATATGTCAGCAACTAAACACAGACAAAAAGCAGTTTCATTATTGGATATAACACTGTGACTACTGGCACAGAATCTCATAGGCAAAAAGGAAAAAGCAGCTGTTAATGGGACACAAAAAACTTTATCCTTTAGCATCAGTGGCAGACCTACAAGCTTCTGCAGGCCTGAATGCTACCACATGTGAGGTTCATGAAGCAGGTCATCTTGAGTGCTGTCACACAGCACACACAGGACAACCAGGTAGGTGATCAGGCCAAGCCAGCATGGGTTTATGAAAGCTAAGTCCTACCAAACTAACCTGATGTCCCTCTACAACAAGGTTACCTGCTAATGGATGAGGGAAAGGCTGTGGATATAGCGTACAAATACTTTAATAAAGCCCTTGGCACTGTTTCTCACAGTATTCTATTGAGGAACTGGCTGCCATTGGCCTGGAGAGTCGTACCCTTGACTGGGTAAAAACTGGCTGGCTGGCTGGCCTCAAACAGTGGTGGTGAACAGAGTTAAATCCAGCTGGATGCTGGTTACAAATGATGTTTCCCAGGACTCGGTGCTGGGTCCAGTTCTGTTCAATATCTTTATCGATGATCTGTATGAAGGGATTGAGTGTAGCCTTAGTGAGTTCATGCATGACACAAAACTGGGTGAAACTGTTGCTCCCCTTGAGGGCAGGGAGGATTTACAGAGGGATCTGAATGGGTTGGATCGATGGGCTGCGACCAGCACTTGACCACAAGGCCAAGTGCAGAGTCCTGCCCTTGGGACACAACAACCCCCTGCAGCTCCAGGCTTGGGGAAGAGTGGCTGGAAAGCTGCCTGGCGGAGAAGAATCAGGAAGTGTTGGTTGACAGCTGGCTGAATACAAGTCAGCAGTGTGCCCAGGTGGCCAAGAAGGCCAACTGCATCTTGGTTTGTATCAGAAACAGTGTGGCCAGCAGGACCAGGGAGGTGATTGTGCCCCTATACTCAGCATTAGTGAGGCTCCACCTTGAATCCCACGTTCAGTTTTGGGCCTGAAGCGTGTCCAGAGAAGGGCAATGAAGCCAGTCCGCAGCCAGGGCTGCGGAACAAGCCTTATGAGAGGCGGCTGAAGAAACTGGGTTTGTTTAGCCAGGAGAAAAGGAGGATGAGGGGAGACCTTATCACTGTCTACAACTACCTGAAAGGAGGTTGTAGTGAGGTGTGTGTTGGTCTCTTCTCCCAAGTGATGGGTGATAGGATGAGAGGAAATGGCTTCAAGTTGCACCAGGGGAGGTTCAGATCAGACATCAGGAAAAATTTCTTCACCAAAATGTTATCAGGCACTGGAACTGGCTGCCCAGGGAGGTGGCTGAGTCACCATCCCTGGAGGGATTTAAAAGATGGGTGGATGAAGTGCTCAGGGATATGGTTTAGTAGTGGACAGGTATGGTTGGACTCAATGATCTCAAAAGCCTTTTCCAGTCAAGCGATTTTATGATTCTATGATTAAGCACTAGAACAGCTCCCTTCCTTTTTAGCTGAGACAGGAAAAAGAACATTGGGTTTGTGTTTTTTTTAATATAACTCAGTCAATATTAAATACATCTTATACTCCCTGAATCAGAAGTGACAGTACAGATTTTTTTGGCGAAAGCCCAGATCGGTGACACATGGGATTATTGAGACTGAAATTAGAATTCTACAATGCATATTAGGGTAACACTTTATCAGATGTATTTTTATGGTGACCTGTATAACTAAGGTAATTTGACAAGCTCTTCTTCTGAGACTGCATTGCAAGGTCCTTTTATAGCTATATTTACAAGCTACAAAATGCCTCAGGTCAAAACAAATAATTATGCAATTGCAGCACTTAAAACCACTGTCCAGGAATCTATGAAGAAGTCCAAGTGTCTCCATAATAATATAACTGAGGTCTTTTGTTCAGGCCCACTGTGGAAATAATTTATATAGATTATAAAATTCTGTGTGGATGGTGTACTATCTCAAAGGGAAATCATATTACATATAATCAGAGAATCATGGAAGAGTTATCAAAGCCATAAGAATTCAATGCCTTCTTCCCCTGAAAAGAAAGTATCCTGTAACTCAAAGCATATAATCCCACATGCTCATAGACTATTTTTTTTTTAATTTTTAAATAGTGGCAACTAACAACTCTTCAGGCAACCAAAAACTCTTCCTTTTATTACCTCCAGTGACCTCATCAGGGCATGACAGTCAGATGAAAGTTGGTTCATTTCATGCCTGTGTGTGGTATCTGACTGAACAAGCTTCTCTACCTCCTCCATTTGAATCGTAAGCTCTGCCAATTCATCTTGGATCATCTGCAGAGAAAAAGACAGATTCCATATGTGTAATGTGCCAGATATGGCATGAACCTCCACAAAACATATCCTGAAAGGAGTTTCATTTGACAGTGTGAGGGAAAAAAGAAGAAACAAACACCACCATTAAGAAAAATTTTTTTTTTGATGTCTAGAAGTAAACATTTCCAAAATAAATGGTTGGACATTATTACATGTTACCAGCTGATAACAAAAAGACAAGTTACTAAGAAACTGTCAGAGGAGACATATTATAATTAGCTAAGTACTGCAAAGAACTATGGTGATAACACCCTGTGGTCACCAAGGGTAAAGTGGCTTGCCATGGTGAAAAGGAAGAGTCACATCCCCTCTTTTCTTCCCCTCTTGTTCTTCTCTTCCCTCTCCCAGCCATGTAGTCTCATTGCATGCCTTGTGCAGACCCTAATGCATGCTGGACCCTTTGCTGATCCAGTTCAAAATACTAACCAAGTGGAAAATTATCATCTTTGTCTGTTGATTATTTTTTTCTTATCTTGGTCAGCTGAAATTAGCCTATGGAGTAAACCTAGCACATGTCAAAGCTGTGACAAGGCAAAGAGGAAGTGGTGGATGTCAAGGAGGTAGGACAAGGGGAAGTCCCTGCTTTTGTATGGAGTTAAATTGCTCTGGGTGATCTCCTGCAATTCACTCCCAGTGGGAACTATCAGGATACATTTTCTTTAGCCCAAGAAGGTGTGCCAGCAACAGCTTCCAGCTGGTTGTTCCTTCCCTCAAGACAAGTTGGCCAGTCCTTCAGATGCATTGCTTCAATTTCACTTACCTCATGCTATCAGCTGGACCAAATGAAATTGCCTAACTCATAATCAGTTGAGGGGACAAGGTACTGAGTTCCCAACGCCAAGGGAATATCAACAAACAGGACCACAATTAACTGAGGATATCACAGTCAAACATTACTGTCTTGTACCTGGAATCTCTGGAGTTGTGTCTTTTTACCCAAGAGGTCAGGCTGTGGTTCCTTCTCTAGATCTAATTTGGCTTTGATGGCAGATAATTTCTTCTGCAAAGGTGTGAAATGAGCGTTAAAGTCCTTAGGTTGTGATGTCAAATTCTAGATGGAGAAAGAAGAAAAAAACCCAGCATTGAACATGTGCACCTTGGCATTATCCTTTGTCAATGTCCACTTCATACTCAGAACAAATACCAAGCTACAATATGCAACAGACCACAAACTTATTTGAATATCTGATCAACGTAAAAAATGGATTGGGCACAGCTGATAAGTACTAAATTTATATCTATAAAACTGGCTTAGTAAAAGACTGATCATTGCCTTTGTCGCAGGCAAAGACTGTATATGGGCTTTGAAGCTCACCTCGAGCTTGCTCTTGCTTTGCAAAAGACTTTTGTGTAGAATTTCTCTCTCCTTTGAAGCTTCAGCTACTTGTTGCAGGAAAGACTTTGCTTCTTCATCCCCAAGGATATTGTTTAGCAAATCTTTCTTCAGTTCTAATGTCACCAACTTCTCCTTGAACTGGGAGCTTTCAGCTAGAGCAGCCTAAAGGAGAAAAATTCTTCCAATGAAATCATACAAAAAGAAAATCATATAACCATAATATTCTCACACAAGTCACACAACCAAAGCAGTATGACAAAGTCAGGAAAAAACAGCATGACAAAGTCAGGTAAAAACAGCATGCTGGGCCAACAAGGGGTAACAGAAGGTACCTGGACAGTGCCCAGTTAAAGGAAAAGTCTTCCTGATAATGTTAGAAGCACCACAGCTGCATCCATTTTGTGAACAGAAACAGAGGAAAGCTGTACTATGGAAAGAGTTGTCTGTGCAGAGGAGAGGCCTAAACAACCAACAGAAAGGACAGCTTGAATGCTCATCCCAAGGATAAACTCCATCCCTGTTCACAGACACATTTATTCTGGAGATCACAGGGATGACAAAGTAACAAACACCTTCCTGGACACATGCACAAATCATGCATTTCAACTCCACAACTATATTACTACCCACTTCTTAACAGAGTCCACAGACTTCCCCCATGCAGGGAGACTCTGGCTAACGCTAAACAAAATTGTCATCATTGTTAAAGACATCTAGAACTTTGTTGTGGTTTAAACTAAAGCAGAATCAGTTTCCAGGTTTAGCTTAGACTTGTCTAAGTTACTTCATTTTCTGAAAGTTAACTGCATGTTTTTCAGAAAGTGTTTCTGTCTAGAAGTGATAACACTGGGCAGTGGTATGCAGAAAGACCGATGCTTATAATTATTCCTACAGTAACCAATGCCATCTTTGAGCTAGTGGAGTGCCGTAAGTCGAAGAGGTGGAAAAGGTCGCACTGCAGGGAGGAGCCTGGAAATGGAGCCCAATTGCTTGGTTTTAGCTGCTGAAATTGGCTGGGCCAGGGCTAAACCGTGACACTTTAATTCAACCTATTCAGTTGACAACTCCAGTTAAACAAATGAAGGGTAGAAAAGAAGACATTCTGGTGCAGCTAGAGTTAAATATTGACCTCCATACTGTAGAATTTCCTGCCGTATTGGAAAGGCCCTTCCAGCTGCCAGTGTTCGGCAGCTGTATGCAGGCAGCTGCTGGCATAGCCTGGGCAAACACAAATCAAATATCAGTTTCTGAACTTAATAACAGGTTCGCTACCTCAATGTGAGCCAGCGCTGGCTCTGGAGTCTCCAGAAGCATCTGGACTGACGGCTTCCACTGTTCGAAATATTGCAGAGGATTTTGGAAGAGTCTTCTCAGTTGGGTTTCTGTATGAGTGCTCATTTTAGACATCTTGCGTGTAATACTGCAAGGATAAAGTGACAGCCAAGAGAAGGATTACGAAGAAATCCAAGTCCAAACATCCCATTCATCATGGCATGAATTAACACAATACTCGTGTGTAAACTGTATCCAACACAAAAGCCTCAGTCTTTCCTACTGTCTGAGACTGGTGCTGCATACTGACAGCTGCTCTGTCAGTCAGACAGCCGACAAAACTTTATTTAGACACTGTAACACACAGTTGTCTCTTGTGCAACTCCACAACAGGAATTATTCTGCCTTTCTAGCAGCCAGCAGTCTCCCTTTGGATTTGATCTTCCTTGGCTGCTATCACCACCATGATTTGAAAAATCATATTATCAGAGCAGTTTCACTGACTGATGGGAGGAACAAGCCAGGAGAATTTAACTGCAGCTGCCTGCATTGTTTTACATACCACCAAGACTCTGTTCCTTTAAAAAATTATATCAAGAAATCTTTGATCACCCTACATTACCTATAAAAAGAGGAAGATACTTCTTTTTTTCAAATACACACTTTTACGGTTTTGCAGAACCACCTGTATTTATATTAGTGTATAAAGGTCATTCTGATGAAAGCTTGTTATTTATACATATATGTATACAAATACATGTGCAGCTGTATATGTGTGTATATATATATTGAAAAAAAAATCTGCACTCATTCATTAAATATCGAGGCTTCTCTTATAAAGGCTTATCCAAAATACACGAGTAACAAGGCGTAGCAGTGACACACCCCATGCATCTGCCCTGTTTTTCTCAGCTTTCCTGATCTCCCACTTTGCAGAATCCTATTTGATATGGCAAAATGCAGCCCAAACTGTATCTTCATATGGGAACAGTACGCTGCAAATTCACAAGACCAGCAGGCAAGATCAATGCTAATCAAGATTAATACTGCCTTGCTATAAAAACAGAAACAATAATCTTACCTGTGTCACTGGGACATTACAGAACTAAATAAAGGCAAGCTTGCAGAGGCCAAAAGCACCACGAATAGAAAGTTCTGACATTACATGTCCTTTGCCATTTGCTCTGCTGCCCCTGCCAGGCTCAGCGTGAAGCTACCAGACTTCCCAATGAGAGAAGCTGGCAAAAGAGTGGCTGCCATTTTCTACTCAGAGACAAGTCCTCTGCTCTTCTTTTGACTTTATTTACTTGCTAGTTTTTAAACTGAAATCCTTTCCCATAATGACCTATAACCCTTCCAGCAGGGCAGCATACAGTGCACTGGACAGAGGAAAACAAGCTTGGATTCGGTAAAAAAACTGACCTTTTCTTTTTCTTTAAAAAAAAGATCCTTTCTTCTAGTTGGCAAAATGTGCTGCAGCTTCTTTACTTCCTGATTCCAAGCAGCCTGGAAACGGAAACACCAAAGTCTGGGGAGAGGCTAAACTTTCAGAGTTTCCAAATCAAGCCAACTTGAAAACAGGAATCATGCATATATGCTGCCACGAGAAGGGGAATAAAGTCTGCCAAATAATTGCTAAGGCTGATGAGTCACCACAACAAACTCAGCAAGGGAGGGCCATAATTCTTCTGAACCATTTACTACTACAGCTCCTGCCCTGATTTTCTAGTTGCTGTCATGAAAGGCAAGCAAAATACATAAATTATTATTATAAAATGCTAAGAAGATCAAATTAGCTGCCAGCAATCTAATTTTCTTCAAACCATACACAAGCTAAATGATGCAAGAACACTGCTTGAAAATGGCCAGCAGCCTAAAGCTCCTAGCAAATGGCAAAAATTACAGGTTTACTGAAATGCGGAGGTGGATATAATTAGCAAAGCCTCTCTTTTCTACCCATCACCTACAATCAGGTGGCATATCACTTTTTGCTTAGGCCCCTGTCAATCCCTTCAATATCTGAGAGAAGATTCCCCCCGCCACCCCTGAAATAATCAGATTTCCCACTACCTTTGATACTGCTGCATTGCAGAGACAACACTCTCAACGTGTGGCTGCATATCTTGGCAAATCTGTACCAGAGCCTTCAGCCTCTCAACCTTGGACTCTTCTGCAGCCAGAGCTGCTCTCTTTGCCTTAATCATAAAAATAATGAAGAGATCACACCTTATGTAGTGTCTGACACATGAAATGAAGAGATAAGGCTGCCCTCAGGGTGTTCACAAGTTTCCCTTCTGCTGCCTTTTTTCCCGGTTGTAAGGAATACGGACTTTGCTAAGCCAAAACACTTACTCAGTAATGGTTTTATTCCTGCAGGGAACTCCTAGCAGAGGCTAGGCAGTGTGAGGAGAGTGAGATGAAGGTTAGAACAGTTATTCCATTGCTGCTATTCACATTTTTCTCAGTCTGTTTTATACACAGTCATACTCTTCCCCTATCACCTTTAACAAATGGGACAGGCAGCTGTTGGATTCAACTATACATGTTCCATATATGACTGCTGGTTTTAGGCATGCAAAAGGTAACAACTCACATTGCACATTCTCCACAGATTTACAAACTCATCTTCAGTCTTTTCACCTTCCCCAGGGTCCAGGTAATTTTCTAGTCTCTGTAGATCTTTTCTCAGCTCCCGGACAATGGATTCTAATTGTCTGGCTTGCGAGTTGTAGGCACTTTCTGACTCTTGGTTCTTGAGCAATTTCGCCTTCTCCTCACTATTCAGCAGTTTCAACTTTACCAAGGCTTTTCTTAGTTCTTCAAGTTCATCCCTCATCCTCTCAGCTCCGAGTGGGGAGGTATTCTGAATCACCTCTGCACACTGGTTTTCAAGGTGCTTCCATTGTTTTCCACCATCCCCAATGTTCTCAGCAATTTTCTGCAGAAAGAAGTTAAAGGTTAGCTGCAGGAATGGGAAGTTGGGGAAAAGCTGAAAGCAGTGGGAAAATAAGACCAGCTCTCCTGGTGGCACATATTTTCTTCTTCACTCCGTATTTAAAAATATGTCTTTCTTTTTCAAGTGTCCAGAAGCCAGGGTTGGTCATCTGACTGCCTTCTGAGTAATACTAACTGCCATGATTCTCAAAATATTGGCTTGATTTTCAGAAATGCTTGTCATCTGAGGACCCTGACAAAGAAAACAGGAGCTGAAGGCAGAAATGCTAATAATCAGACCTCTGAGAGATTTAAGCTGAGCAGTTTAAGCAGTGGCACCAAAATAATGCATACTGTTCTCAAAACTGGCATTTTTATCACCCCTTCTAAACTCTCAAAACCTGTGAGCCTTCAGGCTCTATTTGGATTGTGCTTACGAAATATCGTTCATTTAAACAAGTGTAAACAGCAAGATTCTCAAAGAATCATATAACCACAGGGGATGAGGCTTTAAAAAAAACAAATCAGATCAGCCTGTGACTCATGCTACAGATAGGAAAACAGTATGTAATAACAGTTTCAGGATCTTATACACCTCTTCTCCCCTTCTTCATCTTACAGTCACCACCTTCCTTTGTTTGTGTAATTCTTTTCTCAAGTACACCCTTGCACAGTTTCAGAATCATATATAGGCATGGAGAACACACAATCCTGGCTCCTTATCAGAATTATGTTGTTTAAGGACCTCCAGTTTCTTTAACTTGTCCTTTGCAGAAGACTTGGTTCCTTCTCCTATGCAGCAGTTTAATCTTTCTGTCACACCATTCAGCCACGATTGAAACTGATCGACGTTAGCGCTGTACTGCTCATGTTCTTTGGTTATCTTTTCAAGTAGCTCCACTCTGCTCTGTAACAAAAGAATTAGAAGCTGTGAGTATGCCGTGTAAAGACATTTATTTGTCATTTACTTGTCTATTGCGCTGTGTCTTACATTGTCTGAGGGCTGCCTGTCCTGAGGGCCTTCTCTGAGGCCTCTGGGTCAATGAGAAGAGGCTGCCCTGGAACCCCAAGACCTTCAAGAAGCAGCTTCTGCACATGCACAGCAAGATCACCCCTCATGTGCTAATAAGGCACGGACTTGCCTTATGAATAGAACTTGCAAGAAGGCAGATGGTGCATGCCCACCACCCTAATAGGACCAACCTGGAAGAACTATCAGATCATACAGCCCTCAAGAATTGCTACTGGAGCTGCTGTCGGATGGACCACATGTTCCTGAGAAACTGCCGTGGCCCACTGAAATGGTGACCCTTTTGTTTCTTTACCCCACCTGCTACTTCTCTCTCTCTCTCTCTCTCTCTCTCTCTCTCTCTCTTACTTATCTTACTGTGTCTTCATTTCCTTTCCTGTCACTGTGGTGTCTGCATGTCAGATTGAATCTGAGTTGTCTATTTTGACCTGGGCTGTGTTCAAGGTATCATACTGTAATTTGACCGGATTGAGATCTGTTTCTGCAGTTTTGGGAAGTTGTCTCTCAGAATTGCACCCAAGTATCTGGTTTGTTATTTTGGCTGTGTCCAAAATAAACACTGCATTTGATTTTACCCTGAGAGATTTTGTCGGTCTCCAAGCTGCCGCACAGATATCAAATGATCCAAACACTAGTCTTGTTGGGAGTGAGCTGAGACACTCTGTAACCCAGGATTTATAGAGTCCCTTTCCACGAGTCCCGTAGCACTTGGCCTCCATAGGAACTTACAGTTCACCTCAAGAAACAGGGTACAAAAGTACACAAAACTTGTCCTCATCTGGGTCATGCTGCAAGTTTTCAATGGCTCATCTCTGAGGATAAAACCTGAAAGGTCCTCTTAAGTAAATTTCTACCATCCCCTTTCCAAAAAATCCTATTGTTGGTCCCTACTGATTCAATCTGGAACCCCCTCAAAACAAGGCAGAGTCACACTTGCTTAGCTCAGACTATGCTTGTTTGTCAGTCATAGAACTTTGGCCTTACTGAAGGAAATTTTACACAATATCTGATTTTTTTCTTGCCCTTCACCAGTTGGCATGGAGAGCAACTGAGGTACACTATGGTTACTTTAGGAAAAAACTGCTCCTTGTGCAATGCAGTTGGGGCTTGCAGCACCCTTGAAAAGCTTTGCTGTCACAGACAACGAGCTGAGTTTCATTTTGTGTAATGTGAGAGACATCCCCTGCCTCTGAGCTAAGCTTCATCCCAGCTGCCCTCCACAGAGAGTAGGATGATAGCTGCAATAGTGTGCAGAGTTTCAAAGATCCCTCTGTGTTTCCCTTGTCTCTGTAAGGCTCTGAGCATGTCCCCACAGCCGCCAACCTGCTTGAGCATCAGTCACCTTGGGATTTCCTGTGTGCTGTTCGGTGCTGATCCCTCTGGGACTTTGCACTTCACCTCTGGGACAGGTTACGGCCATGGTGCAGTACAAGCCATGACTCCCCAGGTGGCACCACACCAGTCTGTGTTTACCACACCGTCACTGCAGTCTCTGCTGACCTGTGCAAATCAAGAGTGACTCCTCTGAACCTGGCTGACTTGCTTTGGGACAAAAGAGGGGGATAGCTACTTCCCATGGAGGATGAAATGCTGCCCCCTTACCAAGACAGAACCTTTAATAGCACCACCTAAGTAAACAAGGGTTTGGATGAGACCAAAAATCAGAATTGCAACTTCTGTGGCCAAGATGCATGCAGCAGAACACCTCACTTCTTTGCTAAATCCTCCTGCCTTGATTCTCAAATCTGCAGAGGTGCATACAGACTAAATGATTCTCATCTTGGCCTCAAGTTAGAGACTGGAAGAGTGCAATCTTATAGTGGTGTAAATGGACTAAACACCAAAGCGAAACAAGTCAGCCCAAGCTTATTGATTTCAGGGACTTAGGCTAAACTGTTGCACTGACAGCAGCTCCAAAGGGAGCAAGTCAGAATAACAAAGTGGATCTATTCTTTACTCAAAAGTCTTAGGCTAATATTGAGAGAGTTAAAAAGGAAGTTAAAATGACCCACTCCTCGCCAGGCTACTCAGCCAAAACAAAGGAGAGCACAGTTAGGATATTCCTTCTGGTCCATGAGGTCAAGGAAAAGGTGCCATGGATCTGGACAGACTCTGCTAGCTGTCAAACAAGGCTTACAAAGAGCTGGATGAGCCTCCTGCCCCCAAGAGGTTAAGCGGAGAAATGTTCTAATGATGGAAAACAGGTATTGCTTCTGTTAGGTTAGCTGTTGGGGAGCAGGACAGTGGTAAACTGAATCTCCACATGCATTTGGTTAATGTGAGGAGATATCAAGCAAGGATATAGTCCTGGAAAGAGTGAGTGCACAGACAGGAAAAGAATGGGTTTGCCACAGTCTGCAGAGGAAGAGATGTGTCTAGGCAGGATGCGCTTGGCCCTTCATACTCAAGAAGGGTGGACAGAGGCATAGCTCTGCTTCCCCTAAGCTCCGCTTACTGTCTGCAAAGGCAAACAAGCCTCCTCTTGGAAGGCAATCTAGAGCACATAAAAGAAGTTCCTGCGTTAAATCCTTCTGTGACATCTCAAGTAGAGTACAGAAAGCTCCTGTAGCTCATCCTAGTGCTTTTAGTCTTAGCTCCAGTGTACATGAGGGTTGGCATTATAAATATCTAGGTTTCAGTCAACAGAGACAACAGGGACTCAAATTCATTTGATGTACTCACACGTACTTGATATATTTGACTAAAGAGGAAGATACTGTATATCATAACTTTCCTTACCATCTTCAGTTATCATTTATGCTAAAACCCACAACCATCTACCTCTGCATATTGTAATTTCACTAGGCAAGGGAAAGCATATAGGAAATAGTTGCCACATCTAGAAATATCCCTGTCAATATAAATAAAAGAAAATTACGTGGTTTTACAATTTGGGAGTAAGGACACGTGTTAGCACTAAGAAAGAAAAAAAAATGAGAGACCACCATGTACTCATACCAGAGAAGCAGTGTCACAGGCAATTAAGAAACACTGCCAAAAATCTTGCCTTCTGATAGAGCTGGACAACTGCAGGAGATCTAAAAATGCTCTTCAAACACAAGTGTAATCTACAAACACCAGTGAACCTTCCCTGGCAGGCAGCTCAAGTATTCAGCCGGGATTTGCAAATCACAATTAGCCCGGCCTTTAATCATGCCAGGGTCTGGAGCAGCCCACTTATAACTCATGTGTTTCTTTCGTTCATTCCTGCCTCCCACTGGAAGAGGTGGCAGTATTTCTTTAACTAGTGTTATACTTTCCAACACAATTCCCGAGGTGCCTGTAACGTTGGTATTAGCTAATGAACTCTGCATTTGCTTCAGCTGCAAAATCCAAGGCTTTCTAACTCCCTTCTTTGTTCCACACCTCCTAAAAGAGGCACTCTCAGCTAGGTTCTCTCACTCGGTCCTTCTACAAAATGTGGAATTTGTAATCAATGCCAAAGAAAAGCTTCTTCCAGCGTCTCAGTTGGCTGGAGACATAAAGACATATTTTATCTAAGTACTATGAGCCACTTCCTGATCTCATTTACACCAGCACGTATCCAAGTCTGTTAGAGAAATTACACTATGTAAAAACAGTCTCAGAGAGGTCACATTCTGGTTTTGAGTATTCAAATTACTTGTTTGAAAGAAATGCCTATGAAAACAGCTTGTGACTGTGTCCTGCTTCAAAACCAAAGACAAATCTTTGTTAGAAGGGAATGAATGAGAACTGTAAATGGCAATCTACATAGACAACACCTGAATTTTCAGGAACCTTCTTATTCATAAACCAAATGCCTGTAGTAAAGAAACCTACCTTTAAAAATAAATAAACAACACTGAGGCACAAGTCTGTTTGTGGCTTTACACACTCTGCGGTGTTTTGGCATTTGGGGTGTTTTTGTTTGCTTGTTTGTTTTTTTAAACAGAAAAAGTATCTGTAGATGAGCAAGCACAGCAATGCCATAAACATCACATTGTTATTGTTCTTCCAGTGAGGTCTAAAGTTAACTTTTTATGACAGCTGGGGAGAGAGAGTATACATCACTGTCAGGCACCGTTTTGGGCTGGGGGATAGGTGTGGGAACAAATAGAAAGCAACAGTATGAAAGAGGCAGGCAGCAGAGCCAATGTAATGAAAATTATTTGTATTTGCAGCAGGTATCACAGAATCATTGAACTGTTTGATTGAAAAAGACCTTTGATGTCATCAAGTCCAACTGTACCTGTCCACTACTAAACCATATCCCTGAGCACCTCCATCCACTCATCTTTTAACTATCTCCAGGGATGGTGACTCAACCACCTCCCTGGGCAGCCTCTGCCAGCGCCTGATAACACTTCTGGTGAAGAAATTTTTTCTGATGTTGCACTCCAGCCCCTCAATACATTTCTTGTATTGAGGGGTCCAGAACTGAACACAGTGTTTGAGGTGCAGCCTCATCAGTGCAGAGTACAGGGGCACAATCACTTCCCTGGTCCTACTGGCCATGCTGCTTCTGATACAAGCCAGGAAGCTATTGGTCTTCTTGGTCACCTGGGCCACTTCTGACATATTCAGCCAGCTGTCAACCAACACCCCCAGGTCCTTCTCTGCCAGGCAGATTTCCAGCCACTCTTCCCCAAGCTTGTAGCACTGCATAGGGTTGTTGTGTCCCAAGGGCAGGACCCTGCACTTGGCCTTGTTGAACCTCATACTGCTGGTCACAGCCCATCGATCCAACCCATTCAGGTCCCTCTGTAAAGCCCCCGACCCTCAACAAGATCAATACTTTCGCTCACCTTAGTGTCATCCATGAACTTACACTGAATCCCCTCATTGATAAAGATATTGAACAGAACTGGACCCAACACTGCGTCCTGGGGAACACCACTTGTGACCGGTCTCCAACTGGATTTAACTACATTTACCACCACTGCTTGGGTCTGGCTATCCAGACAGTTTTTAAACCAGCAGAGGTTATGCTTCTCCAGGTCAATGGCAGCCAGTTTCTCAAGCAGAATATCACGAGAAATGGTGCCAAGGGCTTTACTAAAGTCTATGTGTGCTATATCCACAGCTTTTCCCTCATCCATTAGCAGGTAATCTTGTCATATAGGGTTAGTTAGTTGTCATATAGGGTTAGATCAGGTTAGTTTGGCAGTATTTTTCTTTCATAAACCCATGTTGACTGGGCCTGATCACCTGGTTGTCCTGTGTCTGCTACATGATAGCACATGCCTATAGAATTCCTGGAAGCCACTGTGAAAAAAAGACTAGATTTTAATCTCTATATGCTTGGGATAGATATTTCTATATTTCAAATATCCCTAGTCTAGTAATAAACAGAATTCTGCCATCCTGTAGATGTCTGTCCATCAGCCTTGTTAAATGTTTCAATCCCTTCTTTACCTTACATGAAATCTTTACCCAGGGATAAGGTCAAAGGAAATCACTTGCACTGAAAGACGAACTAGGATATCTTACACGAGCCTATCTAACAACTGTTCAAGCTGGAAGATTAGCATCAGGCAAGGATTACTGTCTAAGTGCAGTGAAAATCTTTCAGATACTGGAACTGGCTAGTTGAGGTCAGTGTTGGGCCACAGCTCTGTGTTTCCTAGTTTTCCAGGTGGGGAGTGTAGCTCTGTATCTTGACCAGCACTACATTTTCCAACAAGAATGCATGCATGTAAAGTTCCCTAGCTCTGGGAATGGGTACTTTGCATTTGGTCATACAACCATCACTAATGCACTTCAAACTTTATACAGAGATGACCTAAATCAATATTCACTAGGTCATAGCAAGCAGCTTGCTGTTACTTTACAACAACATACTATAAAGCACAGTGTAAGAGCATCCCAATTAACAGATTATCTCGGGACATGATGACTGTTGCCAACAGTCCACTGAAAAGGGGTCCTCAGCTTTGTTTCTTTTTGCAGCCCTACCAGGTAATCCCCATCACTCAAGAAAAAGACAGCAAATAACACTCTATATTGGTGAATCTGAACACCTCCCACTCTTTAGGTGTACCTGAGCTTCTTGTCTAATTCCTTCATATTCCACTCTCATTTTCTTCTGAACATTCTCATCAACACTGGGGTCACCTGTCCTGCTGAACAAGCAATCAGCTTCCTCTAGCAGCCTTTCCAGCATGACTGACTGATTCAGGACATCATTCAGCAGAGCCTGAGCATGGCTCAGCTGACACTGCTTCTCCTTTAAGCCAAGCTGCAACTCAATGTCAGGCTCCAAGGTCATCCTCATGTTGTAAATCCATGTGTAAAACTCATCTTGGGCCTTCAGGTACTCACTCCAGAGCAGCCAGACCCACTCAATACGGCTGTTGGGGAGAACGAGAGAGATGAGTTAGAAGAAATTATTGATGGCAGTACTGGAGACTGGCAAGCTCAAAAGGCTTTCAAAGCAAAGGACAAGGTTCTCAGCAATTTTAAGGTGCTCTCACTTCAGAAGATCCATATTCACTTCCCAGGTCCTCCTTGCTTTGGGGAGGAAATATTCTGTACAAGGTCCCTGTGCCTGGCCAAACTCATCATTCTGGATGGTGAGGTGGGCTGGGCTGTGAAGATAGAGATCACTGAGGTCTCACTGACTCTCCCTCCTCACACAGTCCCTGACATGGTTGTGGGACTGGGACAACAGTGATTACTATCTACAATCCAGGCAGCAGAGAGAGGTGGGAAGCATTTTATGAGAACACATGAGACAACTGCCTCAACACACCAAATAGCAATCTTGTGCAAAACGTATGTTTGTCTTACCTGTGACAGTGAGTAACATATATGGTTGTCTCTTCCCACAAGGCTTTAATGTCTTTCAATTTAGATAGTACCTCATGCTTCTTATCCTCACTGATGCTGCAAAGAGCAGCACCTGCCTTCGAAAGAATCAAGTCCATTTTCGAGTTGCCTTCTGGTTCAAGCACACATATTTTCTAAGAAAAAAACAAATGAGACTCAAAGCACAAAAAGAAAGCAAGTATAATTGATGAAATTTAAATGTTGTTTTTTCACCCAGGAATCACAAAGTCCCTGCTGCAAAGCTTCTCCTGAAAGGAAAATATGAACTTTTCTTTAGACTTGTTTATTCTTAAACATCCTAAAGGAGTGAATTTAATTGAAAAACATTTTTCAAATGCTTTGTGGTTAAGTTAGCTACAAAAACCAGATAATCTTCTATCAAATATCTTTGGCTGTGTTTCCATTGCTGTTATAAAGTTATAGCACTATGTTGCCACATGCCATTTGTTCCCTCCCTCCCACCAAAAAGCGTAGCAGGTACACTGCAATGTCTCAATTTTAAGCCCTGCTATAAGAAATCATGAAGCACATTAAAAAAGCTTCCTACTGCAAATAAAAGCTGTCTCAGAAAACTAGCCAAGAGAAATTAATAGTGGAATTCTCTGCCTGCTACCAAATTCTGCTTTGACTGTAAATTGTTAAGTTATGAATTGGTGAAAACGTGTACCTTATACAGATTAGAATGCCAGGAACTGAAAACTAAGCTATCTAATTTTAAGTAGACTCTCTTCCTCTACCCAGTGATAGAAAATCAGCACATGTTCTGTACAATGTAACAGATTAATTAGGTCCCAGTTTGGATGTAAGCTTTTAGCACTATCAGATACCATCAAATTTTCTTTTCTAGCTGTTCTTCCTCAAACTCCAGGCAAGCTGTAGGCTTTCAAGCTTGCAGGAAAAGGTTTCTATAATGAAAACACTAAGAGGTTCCAAACCAGTAATTGCTTTTGGAAAGATTAGGCTTATGGGATGCGTTCAAAAAAATTATGTCGGTTATTGCAAAGGTGAGACCAAACCACAGGCCTTTGGATTTCCAGTCTCACATTCTGGGAAAAGAGTGTTCTTTTGGCAAGTACACAGCATATCTGCATGTGATGTGCAAAGAGATGTTTGGATCAACTATCTACTATGAAAACTATGACTAAAAGAATCCAGGAAAGCAAGGGCAAAGGGTAGGGAAGAGAAAGACAATAAAAGCCATAGCTATCACGTGACAGGAAAAATTTAAGAGAAAAGCCGTATTCTATTTTTTTCCAGCATTTTTTCCAGCAAGTGTTTAAATCTGTTTATTAAATGATTTCTATCATTGGCAAGCATTTTCATTAACAAATTAACAGAAAATAAACCACAAGAAAGAAGCTTGAAAAAAATACAAGCCAGATGGAAAAAAAGGAACTAAAAAATGATCACTGCAATTGAAAACAGCCAGTAGGTGAAGCAGCAAGCACATAGTGAGGGGATGAGAGCTGGACAGGAAGCCAGGCCCAGAAAGGAGGCAGGATGAGGAAGCAGGATATGGGTAAGGCACTCACAAGGAAGAGAGAACAGACACTTCTTATTCTTTATGATGATCTATTTCTAAAGTCTGAATTGAAAAACTCTTACAACATGGTTTTGTACATGTTATGTACCTCCTCCAAAGCACGCAGAAGTCAAAAGGCTTCAGTTCAGGTCATATTAAATCACCATAAACCTCTAAACCTTGCACCTTGCTATCTCTGCCGTGTATGTACTTCCTTTGCCAACTACCTATTCAAGTTCCTGTATTTTTTGCATGTTTTGGGAGACTGTACATATCATAGTTTCCCATACAAGAGGAAAGTGTGAAAATAATTTAATGGCAGAAATAAATCCATAGTCCAAGAGGAAATATCTCAGATTTGCATAACTGACATGCAAGTCTAGCCATCATCCATCACTCCATGAAGAGTCTCTATATCAGGCCAGAGGCAAGATCTAGCCTTCAATGACCCACAGTTAAGGAAAAAGGCTGAAGAGATTACTGTATCACCATGTAAACTATCTCACCCTCCATGTAAGCCTGCAACGTTTTCTTGGTGTTAAACTTCTTTGGAAAAGGCATCCAAATATGAGTAGACACACAAAAAGAAATACTTCTGGGTAAGTAATGATAGAAAAGTTCTGGCCATTTAATTTAAAGAACAGATCAGTTACAATTAAAGGTAATACAAGTATAAAAATAGTTTTAATGTTAATTATAAAAATACCATCACTCCCTCTAATCATGAATAGTGGAGATGGGATAAACAGGAGTGTTTTATTCTCTGAGATAACAAGAGCAAGATAACATCTAACACAACTGAAGGTAATGAATGTGAAATCACAGTAAAAGAGCAGGCAAACCTGCAACAGGATCTCTGTGAGAAGAGTTATACAACAGATGAAGTAACAACAGTAAAAAATTAAAACATTTACCTTTTCATTAGAGACACTATAAATGGGAGCTGCAAACTCACTTACCATCACTGTTTAAGGAAAAGGACAAGGGAATTACTCTAGAACAGCCCATTATGAGGACATTGCATTCATTCTTTATGAGTGCCAGTCCTGAAGGAGAACGAACAATAACGTGATTCGATTCTCTCTTCTATACGCTGGGCTTCTGCAAATTACTGTCTGGTAATTGCAAGCAGTGACTCAATTGTTTAAGGTTTGAGCATGCTCACCGGAGAGTCTGAACATTTTAACCTGCCAAACCTGCTGCTTGTCTTCCAAATCAATATCAAAAGCTTGGAAGCCTGTGATATCAAATTTCCATCCTCTTCTTTTACAATGTCTATAAACATTTTGCAGATGGAAAAATCAGATAGGATAGTGATGTAAACCCATCCACCCACGATGAATATTCCAGAAAACAGGGGCAGCTGGTACTTTCTTAATGGAAAACTCGAGAGCTCACAGCCATAACTGCTCTAACAATAACAGCAGTGACGACCACTTGTGAACTGGTACAACGCTCTTCCCTTACCTCAGTCTCTCTCAGTCTGGCTTCTAGGGCAGATATAGGTCCCTTGGTACTGTCATTGATCCTCAGTCTCTCTTGGATGGTCTTCATCCAAGCTTCTGCGTTCTCCACGCTACTGTAAAATTCATCCTGTATCTGCTGAGTCATCGCATTCAAAGAAGCTGAAAGGATAAGAAACAGAGAAACAAGTGGATTTCGGTTAAGACCTAAATGGGAAACATTCAAGGAAATCTAAAAGAGCAAAGGAGAAAAGCTAATGTTGCTGTGGGTTTCCTTTTTAATGATAATACAAATAAATACAGCAGTATCGTGACTCAGTGAAGCACAGAGAATACATTCACACTGCAGCTTTCACAAATGAAAATACACCAGGAAACAAAAAGAAGGTGGGGAACCGTGGAAGCCTCCATTACAGTAAACAGATTTAATTCAAAGCTTTCAAATGAGATTAATCTGACAGTTGTTGTACACAAATCACAAACACTTTCTGCTTCTTCCCAGAGCCTAGTCAGTACAAAACTCTCCCTATGCTCTTCCAGGCTCATATACCAAGCATGTGACAGCAGACTAGCAGAGCACTTCAGCACATGCTTAACTTGAAGCTAGTGAGATCAGAACCAGATGCCTATGCCGTCAGTTAACCTGTTTTGCTGAGACCATGGCAAGGTTATGTGAATGCGTGTGCAGTGAGCCTAGGATACACAGACAACGGGAACTGGCCAGCAACTGCCAAGACAAACCACTCAGAAGCCATCACATGGCAATATCAACACTGATGGATTTTCTTCTTTTATTTGATACCAGGCTCCAAGCTTTTCATTCTCCCCTCTTGTTGCCCCTTGTGTTGTTGTTGGGTGTGATGGGTGGTTACTCTGTTGATGTGCCCTTGCGTCTTCTCTGTTTAAAGCATAAGCTCTCCACTGCTCAGGTGGCCTCCTTTGTGCCTGTACAATAAAGGAGAGCTGTCCCACACTTGCCCTTAGGCACTGTTCTAGTAAACTTGACTAATAAGGATGAAAGCTCCCTGTAGGTCTGCTCCGCTGAAGTGAACATCAGTGAACATTGACATTAAATGGTTTTGGATCACATCCCACAGCTACTGCCAGCCAAGCAGTCAGTGTCTTTTGTAAATGAAATTATTATTCCTTTTCATTATTACACACCGAAATATTTTTACAGTGCAAATTCTGAGGCTTAATTAATGAACCCAAGTTTGTTGCACAGAATTCAGTGCCACAGCAAGCAGCCCCTTCAGTTTCTATGAGATTATTCATGTGGAAGAAGGTGCGCGGTGTGAGAGGCAGAGTACGGGTCTTGGCAAAACTGGACCAGCAGTGTTTTGTAACCACTTAGCACTCAGCAGCTTAGTCTTTACAGACAAGAGTCATCCTTCTTCTGCCCACTGCCAAAAAGCTTCTCACCATCCTACTGATTCTGACTCTCTATTCCTCTCTTCTGAGACCTCATCTGTAGTATTGTGTCCAGTTCTGGAGTCCTGCTCATAAGAAGGACATGGAGCTGTTGGAACGGGTCCAGAGGAGGGCTACAAGGATGACCAGAGCACTGGAGCACCTTCCATAGGAGGACAGGCTGAGAGAGTTGGCGTTGTTCAGCCCGGAGAAGAGAAGGCTCTGAGGAGAGAAGGCTCCGAGGAGACCTTATAGCGACCTTCCAGTGCCTGAAAGGGGCTACAGGACTGTTTACAAAGGCTGGTAGTGATAGGATTATGGGGAATGGGTATAAACTGGAGAGGGGCAGATTTAGACTAGACATAAAGAAGAATTTCTTCACTATGAGGGTGGTGAGGTACTAGCACAGGTTGCCCAGGGAGGCTGTGGATGTCCCATCCCTGGAGGTGTTCAAGGCCAGGTTGGATGGGGCCTTGGGCAGCCTGATCTATGAGAGGTGTCCCTGCCCATGGCAGGGGGTTGGAACTGGATGACCTTTAAGGTCCCTTCCAACCCAAACTATTCTATGATTCTATGATGTCCTTGTTCACAAGAGAAAAGGATTCATACAATATTAAATGTCCTTCCATACAGCTCCCAGTGCATTTTCTTCCACATCAGACAAGAGGAAATGAGATGCTAGTGTTCAGAGCACTGATGTCTGGCAGTAGAAACAGTCTGGCTCATTGCTTCCCAATCTTCAACAGGCTTTATGCTTAACAGGTCCCAGAACAGAGCAAGAGAACTGCACGCACAGAGCAGCTACCTCACTACCCACAGGGATTACTGGGAGCATATGATGGGTCAGACACCCATGCACAGGCAAGCGGAGCTGCATTTACATAGAAAAGTGTATTCCTCCCTAAGTAAGAGATGTCAGATGTGTCAGATGGGGCAGCATACAAAGCTGTAACCCTCAGAGCTAGAGGGCAGTTTTAAAAGGCGTAACCTCACCTTGGAAAGAATATAGAACAGGATGTACTGGATTAGCAAGGGTGGTGTGGCACAGGACAACTACTGCCTCTCTCAAATATTAAAAAAAATATGACAGAATATATAATTAAAGGTAAAATAATTGACTTACATCACAAGAGTCCTAAATACGAAGCCAGCCAAAGGAGTAATTTTCAGTGTATTTCTAGACAGCTGTATCTTTTTCCAACTGTGACGGGTCCAGAACTGATGTTTCTGAACTGTAATAATCCAGCCCTCAGAAAAGAGCACACATCTCTCTGCATCTGACAGATCAACTCATTTGCACGTTAATATTTCTTACTATATCCGGCAGCCATAGAGGGTCTGTCCCCTACAACTTTCCCTGTTAAATTTCTTGGCAAATAGTTTCTGAATGTACGAGTCTAAGCTGTGGCAATTCCAGTTATGTTGTTGTGAAATAAAAACTCACAGTACATTTGCTGGATAGTCTCTGATGAGGAGTGGCATTCATTTCCTAGGAGAGGTTTCTATTCCTGGCAACAGCCATATCATATTCCAAACTGGTTTCAGAACTCCAGTCATGGAGTAGCCAACACAGAACATTATGTTATGCTAACTCTATTTTTTACAAAAAGTAGAGGGCAATTAAACATTGTAAGAAGCAGTGGAATACCTATTATCACCTAACATGAAGAAAACCCCACTCACACTCTGCCCTCATGCTGTTCTTCTCTGGGCACAAGGATTTTCTGTCCAAAACCCACAGATACACAGACCCCCCATACCACACACAGGCATTCCATGAAACTAGCCATGCAGGAAGCCATGAAAAATAGTATTTCAGGGTTAAGATCGCCAATTTGCAAAGGAAGAGAAACGCTGTTACTCCAGATGCCTGCATAACATCGTTGACTGAGTAATTTGTAGACCTAGCACCATAAAGATGATTAAATTTAGCACCAACTCTGACCTAATGCTCAGGCAGATTTCATGGTGACCTTGGGCTGCCTGTTGAGACCATGTCCTCTCTTCTCTCTTTTCTCTGTGATGGGCAGCCAGATCCTGGCTGATGCAATCAGCTACACTGTCCCAGAGTCTTTTTGTTCTGCTTGCCCTTCCCAGGCATTAAAGACATGGGTTGATATATGCAAGGAAAAGGATGCTTTCTGGGTTTTTTTTTCTGCTTGGGAGAAGAACAGCTGTTGACTCTACCTGAAATTTGGCAGTACCTGTATTTTCTCATAAAGCCCAGATAAATGATTACTGGAGAACTGCTAAGGAATCAACAGTATTTACCCCATTTGTGCTGCATCACTGGGACTAAATGATTGACCAGTAACTCTGGACATGAAATAGATGTCTCTGATCAGTACAAGAAATACAACGGAGACATAGCAGCTCCTACTACAGACCTGAGCTGTTCAGCTGTGCAAAGCCAGTATTCACAGACCAACATGTAACAGCAGCAGAACAGTAGGGTCACCTATACTATAATCCAACAGTCCCTGTCGCAGGCCGCAGGTTGTGTCACTGGGACACCTTGTGCCAGGGAAAGCCTACCCTTAATCACAGGTGTGATCCTCTGAGCAGTTCATACGAAGCTACTTTATCATAGTAATTTTCAAATGCATGTAGCTGTTCAAAAGAGCTTTTCATTTTAATGCCACTTGAATTTGGGTATTAATTCATACCTGGAAAGGTGTATTTATACTGAAGAAAGCATTTATCTTCACTATACATATATTACTAAATGAGGGTATAAGAAATTCTGGCCTAGATAATGAGACGCTGAGCAAAACCAAGTTTTATTTATCCAAATGCAGTCACTCAACAGAGGTAAGGAAGAAGTGTACTTCACCGAAGACTCTCAGGGCCAAATTTCTCTAAGCGCTTATACCTTAAGCATAGCTACTTCAGCAATCTTTCCAGTGTATCTAATAATTCTCACTAGGGTACTGCGAGATTTACTTATTTAATGTTTGTAATGCACTACTGAGAGCTTTTAAAATTATTTTGAAAGTGCAGTGCCTTTTTGTTAGGATTATCCTATTGTTTTGCAATGTTTTCTAATGCCTTATTTTCTCTCTACCAAGTCACGCTGCCGTTTTGTTTTTTTTTTTAAAAATACTCCTTAAAAATCTTCTCACAACCACTCCCATTTTATACATTCTTTTAACCCCTACATTTATAGAACACAAGCTTTTAAATGGTTTCAATATGTTTTGGATTCCTATATACATGTACTACCTGACTAGTTTCCAGAACCCAGTTCTTACAAAAATAAAAGTACAAAAATGCTCCAGGAAATTCAAATCAGCCATCATCAGGGAGGCCATTTTCCAATTATTGAAATCCTTCGAACTTTTCATAACCCTTTCCATCTGGTTCCGGGATTGAATGTGAAAAAAAAATATTAAAAAAACCCACTGGACTGTGTCAAATGTTATACATATGCATGAGTGTGGAAGCAATTTTGGTTCTGGGAATTGTATCTGGAATAATTCAATAGCTTTTCAGCTTCCCTGGACACTGTAAAGAGAGCTCTGAGAAGAAGCAGAGCTGGGGTGCTCTGACATGCTTGTTGCAGGTTGGAGTGGAGGGTCAGTTGTTGGCACAGATTACAGAGGCGAAGCGCTGACTGTAGTCTTTCCAAAGCTGAATATTCTTGCTCTACTCCAGGAGGAGCTATTTTGAATCTCGCTACCGATAGCTGATGCATATGCAGCTCAGGCACTGAAAGCCCCCAGGGGAGCCACACCCACGTAGAGAAGAATTAAATTGGCTGGGTAGGCACAGAAGCCCTCAAGGTTGCAAATAAAAGGTGTAGTTATTTCCAGCATAATCTTTCAGAGGCTTAAAACATTAATCCTATCACCTTGGCCATCTTCCAACACAGCCTTTTCCTGTGTTATTTGCAGTAAATGTTTATGACAGTCAGCAATTGTTTGCCCTATATTAATGAGCTAGAGAATAAATAGTTTTTTTTGAAATAAACATATCCATATCCTAGTTACAAGCATCCTCTTCATCCAAGGAATTCTAACATCATGAATACATACAGCAGTCATGCATATTATAACCCTTTCCTTTCCCTTACAAAACAATCCATAAGACTGTTGCTTTGTAGGAATGCTGTGGAAAATATATAATTCCCAGGTCTAAAAGAAAAAATCCTAAAAAAAAAAGAGATAAAAAATTTAAAATAGTTCTATTTCTGAATGCAATCATCAGATGCAAGTAAGGCAGAGCGGGGTCCTGGGGCTATCTTCCCTTTTAGTCTCAGGAATGACAATCAGTAGATCTGACCACAGCACTTTCAGTTTTGATATTTTAATCTTGAAGTAGTTTGGAAGTGAAAAGCATAGGTGAGGACTCTTAATTTCAAATCTCTCCCCATTCCATACGCTCCACACGCACCTTTCTGCATTCCCAGGTCACCCTAGGAGACAGCCTAGTCTGCCACAAAGAAGTAAAATGCAGGATTTGGGACTCTTCTAGAATTCCTTTTTACCACCAAGAAAACAGCACGACTGTACTGAATGTCTGTCTTGTTTAGATTTTGATCTTCTATCCTCACGTTATCGAGGTATTCAACAATCTTGAGAGCATTTATTCATTCAGCCACCCTGGGGAGTAACGCTACCTCTGTCCTCTTCACAGTGAACACCTCACTCAGATTCAAAGACACTTTGTTTCTTGCCTCTAGGCCATAAAAATAATACTTGAAAGGACAAGAACAAAATTGATAATTCAAATAATAAACACTGCAGATAGTGATTGTCAACTTTTTCTAATAGGTATCCCTTGAGAGTCTCTATAGAGATGCACATCTCTGTTTAGTGACTTTTAACTTAAGGACAAGAAGGTTGCTTTTCCTAGTTACTGTTCACAGACTCTTTAGTCTGGGAAATGACAGGTTAAACATCTCTGGTCTAAAATTTCAGCAGAGATTCTTCAGATCCAGGCTATCTGCTCTCCTGAAAGGTACCTGTGGGCTTACCAGCAATCTACATCTTGTGAATTTGTCTCCAGCTGCTGAAGTAAGCTAGGTTTCAGCTTTGCTCAGCTTCCTGAGAGTTTTACATCAGTCAGCCAATAAAAAAGCACTGCAAGCCAACAGCATTAGTCTTATGGTCTCTGGAGGCTAGAACTTACGTATTTAATTACCTCCCACTTGTCCTCTACAGACTGTACAATCCCTCAGTAGTGGGTGCTAGTCACAGCACTGATACACTGTTTTGTAATAAGTCACAGCACTGATATACTGACTAATAAACCTCTGTGGTATTTACCTCTTGGTGAGACATCAGTGAACAAATCAGAGTGAATAATATACCTGTCAAATCATTCCTCTTTTGCTGGTCATATATTGTGTATGGACAATCCAATTTTCTCAAAGGTGTGGTTATTTCTAACTTTGTCAAATATATCTTGCAAATTAGTTTTGCTCTGTAGACTATTCCCAAGTAATTCTTCCTCAAGAGTCATAATGCTGTTTAATTTTGTTTTGGTATCACAATCCTGGTAAGAAATTGTTCACCTTCCCCAGCTAGCTGGCAGCTGCTCCTCTCGTTCATGTGCAGTTTCTCACACAATAACTTTCAAGGGTCATTTCCACGACCAGGACCCCAAAGTTTTAAACCACATCTGAAGAGTGTGCTTTCACAGCACACTGCCGAGAACAGAAATGCCTTACAGCTAAAGTGATAACACCTCTGTCCTGAAGAGATTACAGATGTGACGTTGGAAGGCGTTCAGCCGTGAAAGCAGAACATCAGTCTGTACTTAGGGAAACATGGTGGTGGACAGAAGAAAGGGCCGCTACAGACTAGAGCTGCATTTCCAGTGCTCCACACAAGGTTCGGTGGTTCTACGAACCACACCTTCTTCCCACCATTGAAGCCAGAGATTCTCAGAAAGAGATTCTCAAGCACACAGTCTCAGCATGGGGCCTGCAAACATGCAAGATACCAGGAGAGAAGATGCATTGCACTGAACCTTAGGGTGCCAGTGGGACACCTTGAGCTGAGAGATCTGCGATTACCTGGGGACTCAGTGTAAGAGAGGGGCACTTCCAAACAAGGAACCATGTCATAGGTGGGACTTGCTTTCTGCAAGAATTCCATGTACTGAAGAGGCCTGCAATGACAATGTGTGCGCTACGGGATGCCAGTCTGTCTCCAAGTCTGCGTCCTTTCTTCTTCCACATCCTTCTATCGTCCACATCCTTCTCTCTTCCACATCACTGTTTCCACATTTGGATCTAGGGTTTTTTGCGTGTACAATTGTTTTCTTTTTACAAAACCAGTATTAAATCTTACTGACCATCAGTCCAATGCCTCTGCGTCTGAGTGAGTAATTGTGTTCAGTCTGGGAGCACTAAGCATACAGCTTTTGAACTAATAAACCTCGTAAATGAAGGATTTACTAGAAATATTTGTTAGAAATAGTCACTTGCAAGTACTTAACAAGTATACTCTAAGGACACAATATATTTTGTCCCCTTTATAAGAACAACTGAAGGACTAACTCTCCAAAACACAAGATTTCTCAGGTATCGTTCAAAACATTATCACTAGGATGATGCTAATGAGATATTTAAACAAAAACAGTGACACTCACTAGAATAATTTAAAAAAAAAAAAGTAGTTAAGACAGTAATTAGGAAAATACTAATTTTAAATACTAAAGCTGTTGATTAGAATAAATGAGTGATTTTCACAGGATCAAAGCAGGATTATGGAAAAATTAGATTTTCATTTATATGGAACAGGAGGATCTGTTTCTATAAAAAAGAGAAAAATGACCGCTGCAAGAGCTAAACCCTTGAAATGATGTTAAAAACATACACAAGCGTAAGTAAACCTAGACCTAAACAGCTAACACTCTGGACATAATTTAAAGTAATTTTGCACTAAGCTGATAATGCCAGGCTTTATGTTGCAAAACTACACAGGATTGTGTTCAGGCAAACTCAGGAGCAAACAAGGCCTGCCTATGACCAAACAAAATACACTATTGGGACTGCCAGTAACCTCATCCCCAAGCTCAAAAACAAAGCAGACCACTGCAAAACAGCAGATCTAAATTAATTTTGAGTGGTTGAGAAAATTACTGGAAATGAATTAAACTGGCTGCTTTCTCGTGACTCATTTTTGCCTGAGCTATGGCAGTTCCCATGTCTTCGCCACCCTTCCATTGTGTGTGTGCTTGCCAGGCACTGAGGGTTAAAAAGCAAGATCACATCTCTGCTTTCAATTCCAATGGTGACTCCTAGCAGACACTGAAGCTGAGCAAGCTTTCAGTTCTGTAAAGAGACCAGCATCGCTCTCATGGCTCAGGATCTCACAACAGGAATGAGGAACAGCTCTGAGATGAAGAAGCAATGCTTTTTTAGTAGTATTTTTAGCCTGACTGAAAGCTGAAGTCCTATAGTTTAGAAACCTGAAGGGGATTTGAACCTCCTCCTAGCGAGATTAATCAAAGTAAAAACCAAGAGTAAAGTGGCAGCAGGACCCAGCAGTGAGCCGCATTTCTCAGCAGTCCACCTCCAGTGAGGAGGACCAGAGAGTTATTTAAAGCTATGATCACAGTTAATTACCGTGCTGAGCAGCGAGAGTAAAGCCGATGCTTATTCTTCTCACTCTTACGTTACCTAGCTTTAATTACTTTTAGAAATGGAATACTATTAAAAAAACCAAAGCTCTTCTTCCTGCAAACGTCTGAAAAGATGAGGCAGCTCAGCCCTATTTAGACCCCAGTGGGACCTCAGGGCCTATGTCTTCTCAGCAGCTTTGAAAATCCCACCCTAAAGATTATGGGACATAGCTCTGGGGCTGCCAGCTGCCAGAGAGTGAATGCACAGATACTTTCATCTCGAGATTTGCACACACAGGCTAGCATATTTGTCAAACATTTCCAGACAAAGTGTCATAACACTAACCTCCAACACTTGGAATAAGGAAAAGGTATAAAGATACAGATTCTCACCACTCAAGTAATATATACTTCTTCTATAAGGAGTAATATACATTATGGCCCGAACTTAACTTTGATCTAAAAGAAATACTACTCTTTCCTAAGTAATCTCCAAGGTCATCTTTTGATCATACCACAAAACACTTCTTATATTTTAAAGGCATTTCACATCACTGGAATTTTCCCTCGCTATTTCCCATTTGAATTTATAAATGAGGGCTCAGCAGGCACCTTGCTAAAGGTTGATTCAGAAAACAGGAGAAGCAGGCTATCACTTTCCTGGAGGAAAATTCATTTGACTCTGTGATAGGGGACCACAGCTCAACCGCAGCACAACAGAACCTCCAAAAATCATGTTTTGTGAAAAGGACTCAATTAGCACAACACAAGTAGCAATGCTTGTAGAAACTATACTCCCAACTTTAAAAAAACCCGAAACAACACAACCAAAACTATTTCTTTAATCTCTCTTTTAACTTATTGCATACACCCAGGTCACGTTTCAACAGTCGTATATGGAACCTTAAACTAACACTTATTTAACAAACAAAAGGAAAGGATAACAGCAGTCCTTATTTAGTGAAGATTCTGGGGCTGTAAAGCCATGTCTTGAGTACCAGCCACACTTCTTCCAACAGACATCTTTCTATTAACTTCATTGGCTGCCCCTTATCTCCAACCCTTGTGGTAAGCACCATAGCAGGGGTATTTTCACTTCTTTTTTCTGTCTTACATGAAGGCGTTTCCCAGCTTGGCCCCCTTCCCACAAAACAACTTACCAGGCCTTATTTTGTCACAGAGGGCCCTCGTCCTTGGATCCTCCCACCCTCTCTGCAAGTGCTCTGCAGCACTAGCACCAAGCAAAAGGCAAGGCATGGGCTTTCTCTAGAGACAAATGCTCAAACTGGCTTGTCTTTTTGCATGTCACCAGCTGGGTGCTGCCAGAACCTTTGGCCACTGCCCGCCTCCAGCAAGCCACCAATTTATATCACCTTTTTATTGCCATTCAAATCCTTGAAATTTCAAGGAACTTAATCTTTGATGCTTCTATCTTCCGGAAAATTTAATGGCAACTAGAAAATGAGTTCAAAACTCATTAGGAGCCAAAAGATGTCGACACGCTGCATGGCCACGACCATTTCACTTCCTTATGAAACAGAAGTAACAAACCTTGACAAAATCTTACCAAAATCCTTGGAACTCTGAAAAAGGCAGGTGAAAGTCTGTGGTGATTTCATCTAAGTTCCCCAATGAGTTTCCAGCACAGCAAGCACAATTCAGTCTGGCCTCTGCTGGGCGTTATGACAGCGGTTCGGCACGGCTGCCAGTATAAGCAAGTCTGGTGCAAAGAGAAACTGGCAGCTTCCTCCTTACTCACATCAGAGGCAGCACAGGATTTCCTCTCTGGCTCCTACCGCGTGGTAGAAGTGAAAGAGAGGATGACAATTTAAAGATATGCCAGATCAGAAAAAGGCAAAGAAAAGAAAACCAGCATGGCATGCTGCCACTGTTTGAAGGGTAGGCAAGATTTAAATAGCGATAATCCCCAGAAACTATCTAGTTCAGGTCATCAACTAATAAGCTGGTTAATTCCTTTAAGGATTAATGCTTGAAATTATTATGTCTGACAGATGTTTGCTGAACAGGAATTAGTCCAAAATACTCAGCAGGAAAAGCACCAAGAAGCAAAAGTGCAAACAGGTACATATCAGAGCTCAGATTTTTAGAAACTGTTAGCTCAATCTCTCATGTAATTACAATTTTCCTTTCCATCCATTTCATGTTCCACTTCTTTTTTATTCTTGGTTCCTAGCAGGAGATTTCCTCCACAGACTAACACATTAATCTAGATTCTGCTCCCAGTTACAACCAAGCAATGCAAAGAAGAGGTTAGCCTACATTTTTTTGGGCAATACCACTGGCTGAAGAAAATACACTTCATAGGCGTTAGCTGTCTCGTGACGAAGCCCATGATGAGTCTCCATTACTGATTCCCCAGAACTATCGGAAAATATTAAGCAGCATTTTCCCTCAATTAATTATGATTCCTCTGAGTACGTCTGCTGTTAGACATTCAAAGAAATGCACTGGTTTGGGCTACCCATGCACTGCCATTTCCATCATCCTAATGGCGTAAATGCAGTTAATAAACTCTGGGACCAAACCACTTACACTCAAGCTAGTGTAAATCCAAAACAAGTCCATATGGCAAACAAATCACTATAGTTTTAGCGTTGCTGTATATCACAATTTGTACTACACTAAGCAGTATTTCTAGGATTACAAAAGAAGTAAGGAGGAAAGATGGAGAAATGAGTTAAAACAAAATGCACAAGGAAAAAGTTGGTTCAAACTCTGCTTCCAAATTATAATTTATGTATACAAATGGAGATAAAACTATGAACCTCTCCATTCATTTCAGGGGCAGAATCAGGCAACATAGGAGAACAGCATGGGAAAAAACTCTCCATGGTATTTGAAAAGTCATGGCAGTCAGGAGAAGTCCCTGGTGACTGGAAGAAGGGTAATATTGTGCCCATTTTTAAAAAGGGTAGAAAAGACGACCCTGAGAACTGCCGACCTGTCAGCCTCACATCTGTGCCTGGGAAAATCATGGAACAGATCCTCCTAGAAGCTATGCTAAAGCACATGGAGGACAGGGAGGTGATTAATGTCAGCCAGCATGGCTTTACCAGGGGCAAGTCCTGTCTGACCAACTTGGTGGCTTTCTATGATGGGGTAAACACAGCAGAGGACATAGGTAAACCGACGGATGCGATCTATCTAGACTTCTGTAAAGCCTTTGACACGGTCCCCTACAATATCCTTCTCTCTAAATTGGAGAGATATGGATTTGTTGGGTGGATGGTAAAGTGGATAAGAAACAGGTTGGATGGTCATATTCGAAGAGTAGCGGTCAATGGCTCAAAGTCCAGATGAAGATCTGTAACAAGCGGTGTCCCTCAGGGGTCTGTACTGAGACCGGTGCTGTTCAATATCTTTATCAATGATATTGACAGTGAGATCGAGTGCGCCCTCAGCAAGTTTGTGGCTGACACCAAGCTGAGTGGTGTAGTGCCACACTGGAAGGACGGGTTGACATCCAGAGGGACCTGGACAGACCGGAGAAGTGGGCCTGTGAGAACCTCATGAGGTTCAACAAGGCCAAGTGCAAGGTCCTACACTTGAGTCGGAGCAATCGCTGTTTTCAGTACACAATGGGGGATGACGTGCTTGAGAGCAGTCCTGCAGAGAAGGACTTGTGGGTGCTGGTCGATGAGAAGCTTGACATGAGCCGGCAATGTGCGCTCACAGCCCAGAAGGCCAACTGTGTCCTGGGCCACACAAAAAGAAGCGTGGCCAGCAGGTTGACGGAGGGGGTTCTGCCCCTCTATTCCTCTCTTGTGAAACCTCATCTGGAATACTGTGTCCAGTTCCTGAATCCTCAACGTAAGAAGGATATGGAGCTGTTGGAACGAGTCCGGATGAGGGCTACAAATATGATCAGAGGGCTGGAGCACCTTCCCTACGAGGACAGGCTGAGAGAGTTGGGCCTGTTCAGCCTGGAGAAGAGAAGGCTCCGAGGAGACCTTATAGCAACCTTCCAGTACCTGAAGGGGGCCTACAGGAAAGCTGGAGAGGGGCTATTCATAAAGGCTTGTGGGGATAGGACCTGGGGGAATGGGTATAAACTGGAGAGGGGCAAATTTAGACTGGACATTAGGAAGAATTTCTTCGCTGTGAGGGTGGTGAGGTACTAGCACAGGGAAGCTGTGGATGCCCCATCCCTGGAGGTGTTCAAGGCCAGGTTGGATGGGTCCTTGGGCAACCTGATCTAGTGGGATGTCCCTGCCTATGGCAGGAGGGTTGGAACAAGATGATCTTTAAGGTCTCTTCCAACCCAAACTATTCTATGATTCTATGATTCTAAGAAAGCTGAAATGAGGAAGAGAGGTGGGATAAAAATTGAGGTGGAAGAACAATGGGATAGAATCTGTTGAACAAGCTAACACTGTGGAGCTGCTAATACAGAGGATTAACTGAAAACCAGTAGCACTAGCTAGGCTGTGATCCCCATGAGCAGTAGTGACCCCAATATAGCCGAGTGCAGAAGTTTGCCATCAGTGGTGAAAATAAGCCAAGGAACAGAAGAGGTGGAACATCTTAGGAGTTATCAATGCTGCCAGATCCTCTAGAGCAGGAACTGATATACGAGTTATTTTCCAGCTGTCTTTTTAGCCTTTTGCTAACATGACTAATGCTTAGAAATGATAAGAACATCTTAAAATACATCAACCTCCAAACTAAAATTTACGCTGCCTAGGGGAACGCAAGCTGGAGAGTGGTCTGTTTATCTGAAAGTCAAATCAGACTTGCTGTTTGAATGGTGGAGTTAAAAATGTCTATGAATGGACCTTTTCACAGACTTTTCCCCAGTTCTCTCTCTCCTGTGGTAAATTTGCCATGGTCCTGTTAAAAGGCAAAAAAAAAAAAAAAAAAAAAAAAGAAAAAAGATCTGAAACTACTAGTGCTGAGGAAGCACAGCGTATATGACTAACATTATATGACTAACATATATAACTTATATGACTAACATGCAGCCATGGGGGAGTATAAACTCTTCAGGCGGGACAGGAAGGGTAGGAGATGAGGATGTTAGCTTTGATACCCTAGAGCTCAATTACAGTGAGGAAGGGACTGAGTGCCTGTGGGTTAAATTCAGAGGAGCCCACAAGAAGGCAGATATTGTGATGGGAGTCTGCTACAGCCCACCCAGCCAAGAAGACGCAGCTGATGAGCTCTTCTATAAACAGCTGGGGATAGTCTCTAGATCTCTACCTCTTGTCCTCGCGGGTGATTTCAATCTTCCGGATATCTGCTGGAAGGACAATACAGCAGAAAGGAAACAGTCTAGGAGGTTCCTGGAGTGTGTGGAAGAAAACTTCCTCACACAACTGGTGAGTGAGATGACGAGGGAGGGTGCCCTCCTGGACCTCCTGTTTGTGAACAGAGAAGGCCTTGTGGGGGATGTGATGATTGGAGGACGCCTGGGAAAAAGCGATCATGAGATGATAGGGTTTTCAGTTCTAGGTGAGATGAAGAAGGGGATTAGCAAAACAGTCACATTGAACTTCCGGAGGGCAGACTTTGGACTGTTCAGAAGGCTGGTTGGCAAAGTCCCATGGGAGACAGTCCTTAAGGGCAAGGGAGCCCACGAATGCTGGGTGCTCTTCAAAAATGAAATCCTAGCAGCTCAGGAGCAGGCCATCCCCATGTTCCGGAAAAGGAGCTGGTGGGGGAAAAAATCAGCTTGATTGAGTAGGGAGATCTTGAGAGATATCAAAAAGAAGAGGAATGTCTATGAGCTTTGGAAGAAGGGACAGGCGTCTTGGGTAGACTACAGGGAGGAAGTGAGATCATGCAGAGAAAAAATCAGGAGGTCTAAGGCCCAACTAGAAATCAAACTGGCTAAGTCTGTGAAAGATAATAAAAAATCTTTCTACAAATGCATTAACAAGAAAAGGAGGACTAGGGAGAATATTCAGTCCCTATTGGATGCAGAAGGAACAACAGTGACAAGGGATGAAGACAAGGCTGAGGTACTTAATGCCTTCTTTGCCTCAGTCTTTAATAGTAAGGGAAGTTGTTCCCCCTGTGTACAAACCCAGGAGTTCGAGGAGAAGAATGAGGCTCCCATGATCCAAGAGGAGGTGGTCAGAGACTTGCTTGCACAGCTAGACACCCACAAGTCTATGGGGCCGGATGGGATCCACCCAAGAGTATTAAAGGAGCTGGCAGATGTCCTTTCCAAACCCCTTTCCATCATCTTCCAGTGGTCCTGGCTGACTGGGGAAGTTCCACTGGACTGGAGGCTGGCTCATGTTGTACCCATCTACAAGAAGGGTTGTAGGGAGGATCCAGGGAACTACAGGCCTGTCAGTCTGACCTCAGTGCTGGGGAAAGTCATGGAACAGGTGATCTTGGGTGCTATCATGAAGCACATGCAAGAGAACCGGGTGATCAGGCCCAGTCAACACAGGTTTGCGAAAGGCAGATCTTGCCAAACTAACCCGATCACCTTCTATGACAAAGTGACTCGACTACTGGATGAGGGAAAGGCTGTGGATGTAGTCTTCTTAGACTTGAGTAAAGCCTTTGACACAGTTTCTCACAGCATTCTGCTTCAGAAACTGTCTGCCTCTGGCCTGGACAGGCGCACACTCTCCTGGGTTGAAACCTGGTTGGATGGCCGGGCCCAGAGAGTGGTGGTCAATGGAGTTAACTCCAGCTGGAGGCCAGTTACAAGTGGGGTTCCTCAGGGCTCCGTAATGGGTCCATCTCTGTTCAATGTCTTTATCAATGACCTGGACGAAGGCATTGAGTGCACCCTTAGCAAGTTTGCGGATGACACTAAGCTGAGTGGAAGTGTGGATCTGCTGGAGGGTAGGGAGGCTCTGCAAAAGGATCTGAATAGGCTTGACCGCTGGGCTGAGACCAATGGCATGATATTTAACAAGGCCCAATGCCGGGTCCTGCACTTGCGGCATAACAACCCTATGCAGTGCTACAGACTGGGGGAAGTCTGGCTAGAAAGCTGCCTAGAGGAGAAGGACCTGGGGGTGTTGGTTGACAGCCGACTGAACATGAGCCAGCAGTGTGCCCAGGTAGCCAAGAATGCCAATGGCATCTTGGCTTGGATCACAAACAATGTGACCAGCAGGTCCAGGGAGGTTATTCTCCCTCTGTACTCAGCACTGGTGAGATCACACCTTGAGTACTGTGTTCAGTTCTGGACCCCTCACCAAAAGAAGGATGTTGAGGCTTTGAAGCGTGTCCAGAGAAGAGCAACGAAGCTGGTGAAGGGGCTGGAGAACAAGTCTTATGAGGAGTGGCTGGGAGCACTGGGGTTGTTTAGCATGGAGAAGAGGAGGCTGAGAGGAGACCTTATTGCTCTCTACAACTACCTGAAAGGAGGTTGTGGAGAGGAGGGAGCTGGCCTTTTTTCCCAGGTGACAGGGGACGGGACAAGGGGGAATGGCCTCTAACTCTGCCAGGGGAGGTTCAGGCTGGACATCAGGAAAAAAATTTTCACGGAAGGGGTCATTGGGCACTGGAATAGACTGCCCAGGGAGGTGGTTGAGTCACCTTTCCTGGAGGTGTTTAAGGGACGGGTGGACGAGGTGCTGAGGGGTATGGTTTAGGGAGTGTTAGGAATGGTTACACTCAATGACCCGGTGGGTCCCTTTCAACCTAGTCATTCTATGTTTCTGTGATTTCATATACACAGGAGCTTCTAAAACACAGTTAGAAATGACCTCTTTGGATGACCAACCGAAAAAGCAAAGTAGCCCAACTGCAAACTGGAGACAACAATGAAAGGATCAAACTAACAGTCAGAAATGCAGCATTCCCTATAAAACTTTCACGAAGTTAGTACCAAAACATATTTTCGATATGTGAATTTCAGCTTACTACTTCAGGATAACCAATCTGATTTTAAATTTTTCCATATTTTGAAAGGCAACTGCAGTTTCAGCAACATACATCAAATGCTCCCACAACATCTGATCTGCCATTCCCTCCTCTCCCATACAAAGGACACTATTTTCAGTTTCAGTAAGTGATGGAACAGTGTTTTTCCTACCCTTTGGCCCAATTTCTTTTGTGGTAGTGGAAAGCATTTGAATGGCCTTTCTTTAACCTGACATCTCCATGTTCAACTGTGGACTCAATTATACCTATAAGAAAACCAGTTAGATGATCTCAGGTTACCTGTCTGTGTGTAGGCACTCCAAGGGAAATATACTTCTGCAAACCCAGCACAGCTCACGGAGTTAAAGTACTAAAATGCTCACCAATTAAGTGACTGTACTTAAGTGATCCTCTGGACAAACCAACCTCAATGCCCACTAATTGTCTGCATCCTTGAGTGATGTGCCGGGAGCAGACTGCTAACCGTTTAGGAGACAAATTTATCACCCTAGTAGGGTTAAAAGGGTTATAAATTATAAAGCGTTCTCTGGGCTCTGATAAAGAGCTATGAAAACTCTCAGGTAGGGAACAACACAGCAGTATAAAAAATTTTCTTCCAAGAAGACCAGCGTAACTCCTCTGCAGAGGCTCAGGTCCTAGCTGTGAACCAGTCCTTCACCAGACTGCAGGTGGCACGTACAGAGGAGCAGTGGCACCCCCAGTGCGCTGAGGTTACAGCTGAGGCAGAAGAGAAGCAGCAGAATATGGATACAGAAGAGGAACACACAGGAGCAACGAGGGAGTATTAGTCATCGTGAAAAGCCACAGGCAGAGCAGCAGCTGCCTAACCACAGTGAAATTTCCATACACATTGCAGCAAAAGAGTTTTAAGGTGGAATGGTCAGGACATGGATTTGGTAAGGATTATGTGCGAGGACAAGACTGGAAGAAAATGCATGGAAGTGCTCGGGTGAAAGTCTACCAACCATTCGTGGAGGGTGGAATCACAAGCTGGTCTAAAGTGGAAGCTGTTCTCTCAGTAACAAAAAAAATGCAGCTTGGGGATATATAAGAATAAAAATTTCTATCTTCTGAGAAATGTCATATTTCTAACTATATTTTAATTCTCAGTTGGAATAATATTAGTATAAGGGGCATCGCCGTGCAATTGCTGCTCCCCAGGGAATCTGGTTTGGAAATACTCTGAAGTGACTATTCAGAAAAGGAACACCCACACCAAGCATTCAAGTCATACTAAGCACTGAGCTTGGAGGTACTGGCAGGGGTTGCAGAGACAAGTGCCAAGTTCTTGATCTCTCTTTCTGGTACAATTTCACTCTGCGTAAACAATGAATCATTATGCAGAACCTCATCATTAGACAGAGCCTTATGATTTAAGTGTCCCATCTGCAAGGTGAGCATTTGAAAGATTGAAAGGCTAAGGCAGTCAATTATGCTCTGTCCCATTCAACAAGGAAAAAGCATTTTTACTTTACCAGTTAACAATTAGAAAAAAAACACCAAAACCAAACCAAAACAGAAAAACTCAAAACCCAACCCCCACACAAAACCAAACCCTGAAAAACATCAGATCTGATTTGAGCAAGAATAAAAGAACCAAGATGTAGGTTAACTGCTGGTACCTTTGCTTAAATTAAAAAAAATAAATCAACGTCTATTTGCAAATCCCCAAACTAAGGTGTAACCTGCTAATACCAGTAATCTAAAAGCGCTTCACAAAAACCAGAGTGACAGGTGACATGGGAAGGGCGCATTATAGAAAACAATTACACATGGATCACGAAAGCAGCCTGTCATCATCCAAGTAAATTCCTCGGCATTAACTAACTGCAACTATTCAACACTGGCAGGGCTTTAAAAAAAACCACAACAGCCATGACATATAAAGTACTGCAATTAAATGTGTTCGTGTAATTATTTACAAAAGCATTTCTTATAAACACTTTCAGCTCTTTGATTAGACAGCAAATGCCACTTTGCTCTGCAGACCAGAATGATAGTACCAGCCCTCCTCCATCATTATGTATTGTCACAATACAAAACAGCTGGACAAGCAAACAGATGATGTTAGAAATAAAGTAATGCTGAAGGCAAGAATACCTTTAGGACTGCTGGTAGCCCTGTCTTAAGCACACCTAAGGCAAATGCAACCAGGTGTTTAAGGTTTACAAGCATCTCAACAAGGGATGCTTCTGATGTAGTGTCTGAAGAAGGGGTATTTTGCCAATGGACAGATGTTCCTACCCATCTTCTACAGCACTGGAGAAAGTATGTGTTGTTGTAGGCTAAAGAGGGAGCTGTGAGGCCTAGGTTGATAGGTGGTGATGAATGCTAGCCATACTGTGGACAGCCAGAGGTCACACAGCTATGAATACCTCACAAAGCCTAGGGTGCAGGGAGTTGCCAGGCAATGCCAGGAACACATTCCTACACGCTCACCTCCTTGCAGTAACTCCTCTTACTGCTTAACCATCATTCCCTTTCTTCCTTCTTCTTTGTGTTCCTAATATTAACTTATTGACTCCACACTTGTACTTCTCTCATGGAAAGGAACAACCATTTTGGGAATGTCCACAATAGGGCCATTTTTCTGGCAAAGACCTTTAGTTCTGGACCAAGAGATTGGTGCCAGTGGCACTGCCTTCCAACTGAACTGCTTCAGAGGAGAAACAATCACACTTGGGGTCAGAGTTGAGAAAATCTGTGTAAAGGAATTAATTCTACACAGAAACTGTCTTAAAAAATTAGATAGTAACTAGGGAACAGGGATGTGAGGAGAGTGGGAAAAGTACACCACCACAGTGATTTGAGGCTTGTATATTAAAAAAAAAAAAAAAAAGATAACCAACAGAGAGGCTTGACTTTTTCTCCCTTCTTTCAGGTTGAAGATACTTTCTGTAGATTGTTGTCTCACACCTGCAGTATGACAAGAACAACTAATGGAGTCAGCAGGTCTATAATCTGAGAATACAAGGGAAAAATCCTAGGCTCTGGTGGAGCCAAGAGCAATATTGTCATAAAGCCAGGATTTCTACCTTGACTCCTATAGACTTGAAAGACAAGGTAACAAGATTTTTTTTTCCTTGGGTGTTCACTTTATCTGAAAATCTAAATTAATCCAAATGCTTCTCTGGTGTTTACTGAGCTAAGGTTATTAGCTACATATTTCATATAATGCCTGTGCTTAGCCCACTGCAGCAACAAAACCATTTCTGCTGACTTATAAAGAAACATCACCTGTATTTGTCAACTCTTGTCATACGCCGTTCATATAACCACTACCACATTCCCACAGAGACTCAAGGGTGCCCATGCAAAAAGCCTTTTGCACTAATAAAACCCAGTCATCTAAGTGAAAGGAAATGCACAGCTTGCAGAAGAGCTGACAGCTCCAAAGATTGGGGTTTTTTTATTTACTCACAGAACCTTTAAGATGTGGGTGTATTTCCTCACATGACCCTGCGTTCCCATCTAACTGACTTAAAAACACAGTGCCTCCATACTTTCCACCTTCATCTTCCCTGAACTACTGCAGGCTGTATGTACTGACAATGGGGTAAAAAGCCTGCATAAAGACCAGCTGTTACACTTCTTGAAGTACCCCTCCAACAGAGGAAACATTTTTTTTCTGCTAGGATTGCCTCATTATAATGGCAGGAAAACAAAATACAAGCATGCAATGCTTAATATCAAATATCACTTCTATGTAAAGTGGAGAGAAAACAGCTAAAAGTAACCCCTACAGATTTTCCAGTTTAATTTTTTGTTGCTGTTATGTCAGTCCAGCCGAATGAGTAGATGAATCAGCCAGAAAGATAACATTCTAGGGTAAAAGCTCCAATATTGTTATTTTTTAAATAAATCGAAGTATCCAGATCCGCTATAGATGTTTATTGCCTCCAACCTAGTGCCTACAACACAGTTGCCACACACACTGAATGTACTCTGTGAGTGGAGATGTTAGTGTCCCCATTTCACAAAGAGAGACAATGATGCTCTCAGCAGCATCTATCTTTCAAAAGTAGCCTCTGACAGATGATGCTAGACTCAAGTACATACGAAGCACCCAATATCACTGGTCTCATTTCAGACCTCTGATTGTACACATTCCTTCTACATCATAGAGAAAACCTGTGGCAGAGAACACAGCTCTGCTGAATCAATCCAATGCTTGAGGAGAAGGAAGACCATGTATTCAACATGTGCTCAATATGTATGCTTTTTGGGAGTCATGGATTAACCTTGACACCTATGCTTTTTACTCAGCAGAACTATGCAAACGGTTTCAGCAGAATTCATGAGAACTCAGGTTGCCAGGCTGAATCAAAACAAAACTTATGGGTACTTCATTCTTGAAAATCAAGTATTTTCCAGGAGCCTTGAAGAAAATGTCTACATCAAAGATAGCAACTTCCTGAATATTCTGTAACTTAGTCCCACAAGGCACAATACTGAAAGAGCTTACAAGGTGCTTTTATTCTTCAACAGGAGGCAGGAGGAACGTGTCTGGAAGAGGCAGCCTGCAAACCAGGCTATCAGTCAGACTTCGGTCACTACTCCTGATTTGGGCAATGAATTCCTGCATCATTTGGGCAAACACCACAGTATCATGTGCATCACTTTGCTCAGTAATATCCACCTACCTTTAAGGAACCTGAAGATTTTTGTGTATCTGACTGCTCTTCTACTAAGGCAAACATCTTTTTTTTTTAATTATAACCCAATGTAATTAGCATTTTTTTATTATCCTGGTGTATTTAGCATTGGTGTAGTCTCGCCTTGAGTACCATGTCCACTTCTGGGCCCCACAATTTGGGAAGGATGTTAAGGCATTCAAGCGTGTCCAGAGGAATGCAACAAAGCTGGTGACAGGGCTGGAAGGAACGTCAGGGCTGAGGATTCTGGGTTTGTCTAGTTTAGAGATAAGGAGGCTGAGGGGCAACCTCATTGCTCTCCACAGCTTCCTGAGGAAGGGAATTGGGGAGAGAGGTGCTAGTCTTCTCCTAGTATCCAGTGATAGGACGCATGGGAACAGTTCAAAGCTGCATTGCGGGCAGTTCAGACTGGACATTAGAAAGCATTTCTTTATCAAGAGGGTGGTCAAACACTGGAACAGTCTTCCTAGAGAGGTGGTCAATGCCCCAAACCTGCCAGTGTTTAAGAAGCATTTGGAGAATGCACTTAAAAAATGCTTCAACTTTTGGTCAGTCCTGAAGAGGTCAGGCAGCAGGACCAGATGATCATTGTAGGTCCCTTCCAACTGAAATGTATTACGTTCTGTTCTGTTCATCATCAACTGCAATGGGAGCAGCACGTAGCCCTATGTAAAGGGTTTCTAGGATTCCCTGATTCAAGGCACTATATCTAGCAAGTATAACAGCAGGTCCCCCAGCACAAGCTAAACTGTTATCAGCAGCTATTTCACCTTTTAATACCACTAAACAATCGCTAACCAGGAATAAAACAAGAAAGCCACAGCTCAATATCTGAATTCCAAGCAAATTACAGTCCCATGGTTCTGGTTTCTTGTGATCTCCTTCAGTTTCTTCTAGTACCTTATTTCATGCACCAGTTCAATGAGATCTCAAGGCTGAGGTTGTCACTTAATCCTCATACTATTAAAGTCAAAGCAGAAATTTCCTCGAAATCCCTCGATATGAAGGACTTCATATCAAGCCCATATCCTCTGTTTAAGTGCAATATAGTGTAACATAGAAAAGATGCTTTTACCAACAGAGACATGAAAAGTCAGTTCTGCCAAAGGTAAACAAGTATCTGAGCCCACATCATCTCTTAAATCAATGCATTTTTTCGTGGAATATAATTAAGCTGTGTGCACAGACAGACAGAGACTTTAAATATTGCTTACCAAAATGATTTATAGCGTTATTGAGAATGCCATTCCCTGCACTTATTACCTTTATCTCAACATTGAGGTGGGGCCACTTCAGGTAGTTGAAGTTAAATACCACAAGTCTCACAACTCTGTGAGTCATTTCATCGTAATATAGGCAATACCATCCTATGATTTAATTTATTAGCAATACAGGGACATACCATGATAAGCAACAGTTCATATTATTTGCACAGTATATTTACTACGAAGCCAAGATGCTGCAAAGTCATCAGTTCTTGTGGAAAGCAAGGACTGACTGTAATCTCCACCTCTGGAAAAGAGTGTATAAGCAGAGATCCTTATGTAAGGATCTTCACTTTCATTTAGAGATTCTCATTTCTTTCAAGCTCTGTTATGCCTTAAAAAAAAACACTGGAGAACAAACAAGAAAAGTGAATTTTGAAAAGAAAGAACAAAATCGTATTTCAGTTGATGCTGACAATAATGCAGTTGGCCATGGAAGAATTTTTATAAGAAAAGTCTGCCTCTCTAAGTGCATATGCCAATGTCAGCTATAGGCAATGAAATTACATTTCAGATCAAAACTTAGCAAAATTCAAGAATCTGTAGTTTGAAGTCTATCACTAATCAATACCAGGCTGAGGTTTAAAGTTTAAACACTGACCTTTAAATACTTTTCAGTTTTTCTCATCTTATTTCAGAATACTTTCATTTAACCAATACTAAAGGCACAAATCTTACCATTCAGTTGTTTGCAGAGCAGCTCTGCATGATCAGAAAAGACCCTGAATACTTGCTTGGCATTTTAAAATTTCACAGAACTGCAGTCAAATGAAGCCTGAGAAAGCTGAGACATTACTGACAGTAAGCATTACCTTAAGAGATATTTTCTTGGAGAAAATGCTTACACTCCAAAGACAGTGGGGAGGCTCTTAGCCAGAGAAAAAGAAGTGTTCAAGAACCTAGATACTTTTTGTCATCATACAATTGTTCTAAGTAAAAAACTCCTTCGGCAGTATTAACATCCCTGCAGCTCAAGAATTTTTCCTGTTACCACGTGCCTTTTTCCTTTCACATGCCTCTATTGCCAGGATTCACACTTGGCCCACAGTCCTGAAGTGGACATGTACAATGCAGTTGCAAAGGGATCTTTTCTAAAGACATCATGACACCTGCATATATGGTAGCTACCCCAGAACAAGTTTGCCAGGACAGGCTGTAGCTGTGCCACAAAACCCCACCTCAGCTGGCAAGGACTAACAATTAAAAAACAAACAAATGTAAACAAAACTCTAATATCTTGTCATTGCTACAAATGATCTTGGATGTGCCCTACCAGCCACATCAAGGAATACAGTACTCTAAGTCAGGATGAGTGATGGTCACTTTCGCTTGGTTGCAAGAAAATTACGCTTATGTGATGACATTAAGTAAGTTTTGAAACTGTTAGCCAATTTTGTCAGAACAAAATAGATCCAAAGACACTAGTTGAGATCATAGCTCTTCTGTACATGATGTACTTGTGCAAACGTGTGCTTGGCAGAACAAAGACAGGAGCTGTGCCCTACAGACGCAGTGACCTAAACCAAAGTGCTTTATGATCAGTACATCGCAGTAAATCAGATCTCTTACAGAAACGTGTTCTTTGAGTAAGTGTTTACACTGACCTGTAGTAAGACATTCTGTTTCCATGTTCAAAATGCAATGTATCAAATTGGAGTTATCTTCTTTAAAGTTTTGAGAGAGGCGCCAGTCAAGGGTCAATCTCCCAGGAAATACTTCTCCTTTTCTCTTTACAACTTAATTTACACCAAAAATCTTATTGCCAAATGGAAGCAGTCACATGCGTACGTATCAGCCAGTAACTAAGCTAAAAAGTGGAGAAAACTCCTGCAAGTGTCCGACTCTAAACTTGTTTTTCCCTATTGGTTTCTACAAAATCTGCAACTTTTTTACCTTGAAGCCATTCTTCTTACGTCTGTTGTTGAAACTGGGAAATGGACATAAAATACTATTTAAAGGACAAATACTGAGATTCATGCGTGTATGCATAATAAAGGATGGCATAAAACTTGTTTCTGACAGAAGCTATGCTAAAAGATGAAGACTAGGTATCTTTTTGAAGCTGCGATGCAAATGGTAGGTTGAAGCATTCCCCCAACGCAGTGCCATTGCTTTTCAATGTCATCTGGATGCAGGTACAGCTGCATCCTGAGGCCAAGCATCCACAAGTGTACACAGAGGTTTTCAGGACTGCTTGGGAGCCACAGATAACTGGAGGGGCACAGAAAAACAGCTTGCATAAGGGGAAAAAAGATTCCTTGCTGTGAGGGTGACAGAGCACTGGAATAGGTTGTGGAGTCTCCTTCTCTGGAGATATTCAAAACCCGCCTAGACACATTCCTGTGCAACCCGCCTTTGGTGAACCTGCAGAGGGGCTGCACTAGATTATCTCCAGAGGTGCCTTCCAACTCTGACCTCTGGCCATCCTGAGATTCTGTGTAAAGGCAGACGCTCTTTTTCAATGAGGTCAGTGCACGAAGGCCACACAGAGGACATGCACAGCAGGAACAGACTTGGAAGCATGGTAAAAGCCTTGACCAGAATGGGAAGAAAGGGAGGAGCAGTGAAATATATGGCTGAAGGAAAGAACTGGGACTATCAGAAGGAATACAAATAGAGGATCAAGCAATGCAGTACCACATCCTGAACGGTGGCTAATTCTACCTTCGTTGGGAATTTGAGAAGACTCCAGATCTTGCTGATTCAAGAAGAACGTGCAAACGACACTGGTTGTAGGGGAAAGCTGTTTTTACAGAGAGCCCATCAGCTTTCTCAGAGGCCACTTCCTGACAGCTAGTTTGTTGGGAACAATGCCCTGTGACTCACCAGAAGATGTTTGCTTCTTGTTGAAATAAAAGTCACCACAGGACTTTACAGCAAGTTACATTTCCTTGAGATCCAGCTGGCTCACACACTTGGCAGCTACGAAGACTGTGCCAAGCTGATGTACATTTCAACAACCCAGTTTTGAGACACTTTTAGAAAAAAAAGAAGGAAAACACTTGACAACCACCAATCAGCTCATAAAGTCTTGCTGCATTTTTTAAATTCTTTCCCCAGAAAACAACCACTGCGTACAAAGATTTTCAAATGTCATACAACACACCAAGGTCCTAAAAGAAACATTGAAAAGTAGCTGCAAGGAGCTGATAAAAGTAGCATAGTGATATTATTTTTCTTAATCATTTAAGCTAGCCAGACTTGGATTTGAGGCAAAGGAGAAGGCAGGCATCCTGCTCTGATGAACTTGCAAAAGAAAGTAGTGTCTTGCAACCATCATTTTCACAATTAATGATCATATACATCCATAATTCCTGCAGGCTTTTCAGTATGCAATGGGCAACGAGGCTGGTGAAGGGTCTGGAAAACAAGCCTTGTGAGGAGTGGCTAAGGGAACTGTGGTTATTTAGGCTGGAGAAGAGGAGGCTGAGGGGAGACCTTATCACTCTCTACAACTACCTGGAGGAAGGCTGTAGTGAGGCAGGTGTTGGTCTCTTCTCCCAAGCAGCTAGCAACAGGCTGAGAGGAAATGGCCTCAAGTTGCATCAGAGGAGGGTTAGATTGGGTATTAGGAAAATTTTACTTACTGAAACAGTGGTCAAGCATTGGAACAGGCTGCTCAAGGCACCATCCCTGGAAGTGTTCAAAACACACGTAGACATGGCACTTCGGGACATGGTTTAGTATGCATGGTGGTGTTGGGGTGACAGTTGGACTTGATGATCTTAGAGGTCTTTTCCAACCTTAACGATTCTATAATTATGTTAGGCTATTTGAGTAGAGCTATTTCTATGAATAAAGATTTCCTGCACAAAGACCTAAATCTACGCAGGTCAAGCCAATCAGGATTTGGGAATAAAAGAGATGGCAAAACCAAGACTATGAGAAACTGAAGCCTTACTAGACATCAGGGTGAGGAGTGTTTACACACAAAGTCACACAGAATCTAAAAATTATGGTAGTGGCTCTTACTGTGGAAAAACTGGGAACCCTTCTAACTGTTTAGGAAGGAAAAGGGAGACAAAGTCAGACCTCCTTAAGGGGAAAGAGCCAAGCTGCGATATATTTAATAGTTAGGCTCTGAGGAGACCTTATAGCAGCCTTCCAGTACTTCAAGGGGGCCTATGGGAAAACTGTGGAGGGGCTCTTTATCAGGGACTGGTGATAGGACAAGTGGCAACGCTTTAAAGCTGAAAGAGAAGAGATTTAGATTAGCTATTGGGAAGAAACTTTTTCCTGTGAGGGTAATAAGGCACTGGAACGGTTGTCCAGGGAGGCTGTGGATGCCTCATCCCTGGAGGTGTTCAGGATGAGGTTGGATGGGGCTTCAAGAAGCCTGATCCAGTGGAAGGTGCCCCTGGATGAAGGAACCGGATGATCTTTAAGAGTCCCTTCCAAACCAAACCATCCTATGATTCTATCATCTGAAGCGGAGAGAGTTGGGAAGAAAAGCAAGAAGGAGCTTGCAAACTGCAGCAGAGTCCTGTCAGCAGGGAACCGAGACACGAAGAAATGTGACAGTACTGCAGAGAAAACGGCTTTGGCAAGAGCCCGGCACCTGCGAAGGAAAAGTTGAAGAACGCAGCCGCAGTTTCCCACCGGGCTGGCACACTGCGGCTGCAACGCTCCAAAAGGCATTAAATACCCCCCTCACCCGCTCAGCTCACTCTCCGGCGGGAGGTGCGCCGCGGCCGCTGCGGCTCTACCTACCGGCAGTGCGCGGGGAGCCCCGACCCCGCCGCGGGAGCGCCAGCCCGGCACCAGCCCTTCGGCTGCTTCTCTTCGTTCTCCCCGCTGCGGGAGGCCAAGGGGCAGCTGTCAGGGGGCCGCCGCCTGCCTCCTCGCCGCGATCCCTCTGCCCAGCCCGCCCCCTCGCCCCACTCACCCCGCGGGCAGCGCTCGGGGCGGCGGTGGCGTTGCCCTCCCTCGGCGGGGCCGCCCGTTACCGGCCCCAGCGCGGGGGCTGCGGCAGGGACCGCCCTCGGGACGCCTTATGTAAGCCCGGCGGCCCGCCCTGCCCCGGCAGCGCCGGCACCGGGCCGAAACCCGGAGCGGAGGGGGATTGCCTCACGTGTGGGGGGCTCCGAGCTGCCCGAGTCACCCAACGCCAGACGCGGGACGAGTAAAACGAAGAGAAAAAGCTATAGTTCTCACGTTTGGGGGCTCGGAGCTGTGAGAGTCACTGAAAAAACCTAAATTTCTCACGTTTGGGGGCTTGGAGCTGCGAGGGTCACCAAACAGCAGACGTGCGACAAATAGAAATGAAGAGAAAAAGCTAAATTGCTCATTTTTAGGGGGCTTGGAGCTGCGAGAGTCACAAAAAAAGATAAATTTCTCACGTTTAGGGGGGCCTGGAGCTGTGAGAGTCACCGAAAAAGATAAATTTCTCACGTTTGGGGGGGTTTGGAGCTGCAACAGTAACCAGAAAAACTAAAGTTCTCATGTTTGGGGGACTTGGAGCTGCAAGAGTCACCAAACAGCAGACGTGCGACAAATACAAATGAAGAGAAAAAGCTAAATTGCTCATTTTTAGGGGGCTTGGAGCTGCGAGAGTCACCAAAAAAAGCAAAATTTCTCATGTTTGGGGGGCCTGCAGCTGTGAGAGTCACGGAAAAAAAAAGCTAAATTTCTCACATTTGGGGCGCCTGGAGCTGTGAGAGTCACTGAAAAAGCTAAATTTCTCATATTTGGGGGGGCTTGGAGCTGCAACGGTAACCGGAAAAACTAAATTTCTCATGTTTGGGGGGGCTTGGAGCTGCAAGAGTCACCAAGCAGCAGACGTGCAAGATACAAAAATGAAGAGAAAAAGCTAAATTGCTCACGTTTGGGGGGCTTGGAGCTGTGAGAGTCACTGAAAAAAGCTAAATATCTCATGTTTGGCGTGGCTTGGAGCTGCAAGAGTCACAAAAAAAAAGCTAAATTTCTCATGTTTGGGGGGCTCGGAGCTGTGAGAGTCACCAAACAGCAGACGTGCAACAAATAGAAATGAAGAGAAAAAGCTAAATTGCTCACGTTTAGGGGGCTTGGAGCTGTGAGAGTCACCAAAAAAAGCAAAATATCTCATGTTTGGGGGGCCTGCAGTCACCAAACACTGTGTGTGACAAATAAAATGAAGATAAAGAACTAAATTTCTCACATTTTGGGGTGGAGGCTTGGAGCTGTAAGAAGCACTGAACAGCAGACATGCAACAAATAAAACAAAGAGAAAAAGCTAAATTTCTCATGTTTGAGGGCTCAGAGCTGTAAGAGTCACTGAAAAAGCTAAGTTTCTCATGTTTGGGGGGCCTGGAGCTCCGAGAGTCAACAAACATCAGATGTGTGACAAATAAAGAGAAAAAAGCCAAATTGTTCATGTTTGGGGAGCTTGGAGCTACGAGAGTCACCAGATGTGCGACAAATGCGGATGATCTTTACGCATGCTGGTAGTCCCAGTAATCCATGCCAATAGGTAGGAAAGTTCCTTACTATTTCTTGCCCAGAAAATGCCCAGAAGGCAAGAAGGCAGCCTGATGTCAGTGGTTATACATAACAAACAACCCTCGCTCACCGCAGGAATTCATCTGGATGCATGGAGAGTTGTAACTGACACTTGGGAAAATAAAACTACCAAGAATTTAGGAAGCAAAACCCGTTTCCACTGCAGTCCAATCCAGGTAATTCTTTCCTCTGTAACATATCCAAGCAAAAAGTCTGCAGAATATGCTTGGGTTATTCTGGAAAAATCAGTTAGAAGCAAAAGGAGCAGCCATGTGTTGCCAGCCACAGCGCTGATTCTGTAGCTCAGCCAAGGAAGCCAGAGAGTCATCAACTTCTTGCAGTCCATCTGTGGGATCAGAAAGTTCTAATCACATGAATGCCAATGCACTGAGCCACGGGGAGGGAAGAAGGAAAAAATGAGCAGCTTCTTCATATTTGAACAATAATACAATGTAAACAAAGCAAATGAGCATGTGAAGAAGTTTGTCAGTATTCCATAAGGCACAAAAATATACTCTTCGGAAGAGGTTATATTGCTGCCCTCTGCTGCTGTGAGCTTGTGTGGTTCATCTGCCCAAGGAGCAGAAAAACAGGCCGTTTGTGATAAAAGTTTCTGACCACACATAACTGTACTGTGGCCAAGAGCCTCGAGACGGGTTGTTCAGAAATGAAGACAGAGTGAAATCCCAGAGTCTGTCAGAGGCCAGGGACTGCTCTCCACCCTCTAATGTCAGATGGGATAAGTTGGCTCATGTCAATAGTGTTACCTGACTCTATCAGCCAAGGCTCACTTCTGCCCTCAGCCAGGTATTCAAGGTAAGCTGCCATCCATGTGGCAACACAGCCTTACCTGGAATAGCTCTCTATTTAAATTGCTCTCAAATCATCAGGAATCACCTGCAGTGGAAAAGGTAATGGAAATTTTGTCAGAACTTATGATGAGGAGCATACTTGTATAGCTGGTTCCAACTTTGAAGCTGTGAATGCCCACAGTGACACAATTTGGGTTGACTATGACCTTTTAAGTTGTCAGTGAGAGGGAAACAGAATGATTGTAATCTCACTCTGGACAAGTCTACCATCTAACTTGGAAAATCTTCATTTATTTCACTACCGTGGTTTCAGACTGCTTACTTGGAGTGAAGTTTATATCACTAGTGTGTAAAATTGAATCTATGCCTATGCAACTGCTCTTGCCCCGTTGTAATTCAGAGCTGCTTGTTTCTTGATGACCTTTAGCGTAGTGTGAGGAACTGCATACAGTCTAAAGGGGTTGGACTTCAAAGGAATGGTACAGAAAAGAACAGGTAGATGATAGAGAACAGAAAAATCTTATCTGTGCATTTGCATTGGGAAAACAGGCTCAGTCATCACAGTGAGCTGCCTCACTGGCAGCAATTAATTCCTTATGAAACCATCCCCTTAGGAATTTACTTTGTATACCTCGATCTCCTAAGTCCAAAATAAAAACACCCCCTTGTATTCAGAAAGCTTGCTGTTGTTGGGCGATGCATCACTATCTAAAAACTGCTTGCATTGAGTTCTTTTCTGCCTTTCCCTACGTGGAGGCTTTCATGGCTCCAATTCTATTACTTAAAACAGCTTTGTACATGCTGATTATAAAAACTAATATACACAGGCAAACAGCAGGCATTAAGTAAATGAGCATTCAGTGCATCATGCAAACAATATAAAGCTACCCACACACCACACCTAACAACAAAGGAGAAGTTAGAATGACAGCAAGCAGCATGGAAGGGTGGAGGAGCTTCTGAAAAGGAAAGAGCAACAGCTCTAACTTGGAAGAAAGGAATATATTTTTAGAAGCAGAGCCTCTAAAACAAACCATGAGTATTTGTCAGTGAATATGCAGCATTTTCAGGCATTTCCTGTGATGAGCAAAATACCCGAGAGACTGGGTGGAAAGCACCAACTACTGCGAAAGTAACAATGATGTTGGCATTGTTTACTCTGCAGGAGAACCCGCACAGCATCCTAAACGCAACAGAGAAGCACTTACAATGCTGCAGGGTAGCTGCTCTCTCTTATTAGTATAACACACCCATTTATTCACGCTCCTAACCGATGACAAACAAGTACTACAGGATATTAACATGTTTCCCTTTATGCTTGCTTGTACAGCAATGTAAAATTGCTATTCAAATGAGTCACATGGCAGTCTAGGGGTGGGAGGAATAGCATTTGTTGGCAGAGTAACATTTGTGTGCGGCATTCCAGACATATGTCTTTGGCATGACAGTTTTTGACACTGGGGCTTCTCAGTGTCGCTTTTGTTGTTTTATGGCTGCTCAAAGTTATGCATTGCTTGACAGAAAGCTTCAGTGGGTGGTAGTAGGAGTTGTTGCAGAGGAGCTGTCTCCTCAGGAGATGAGGAACAAAGAGCCATAAACTCTAAATGCTTATGTCAGAACAGCACTATCTTCAGGAGCACTACGGCAAGGACCACACTGGTGAACCAGGTTAACTTCCTGTTCTGTATTCATGCAGGGATCACCTGGACTCAACCTAGCATTTCACATTCTCCCTGCTGCATATTTTGAAATTTATCTTTTGTCTATTTAGACTCCATATCTTGAGCATAGACTGACTACCTCCACAGGCAAGTTTGACTTTGTACTAAATTATCAGCTCTGAGAAAAATACTGGCTCAAATACTCTCCCTTAGTTAAGCATTTGCTATTCACCAGAATTTTGACTCATGGGCAGTCATGGATATTTTAACACTCCAAGGATACTTGAAATTTAAGCACAGGTTCTACAAGACAGATTCCAAATTAATTGATTTTTGATTTTTTTTTGTGCCAGTATGTTTCCATGTAAACAGAAGTGATACTTGCTGCCCCTTACTCATTAGCTTTCAACTTTTAAATTTCATCTCAAACTGGAAGTTAGCAAATATCACAGAAGGCTGTGCAGTCAAAATGGAGTTAAAAACATTCATTAAATCAATTGTTGTAATCCAAGTCCTTTACACCGATATACCCTTCTGAGAAGAGGAGCCTTCAGCACCTAAGATATTTAAATGTGGACTGACTTCTCCAAATATCCCTCCCAGAACTGCAGCAAGCACATGCAGTTAGGAACAAAGGAATTTTTTTTTCAAGTTTTCCATTAGGTGCAAGATACTGCCAAAGCAGCCTCAGATATCTGTGGTTTCTGCAATTGATAGAAGCAAGCGTAACAGTAAAAAGAATGTGCAAGCAAGGTTAGCAGACAGAAAATTACTTAAGTCCACTGAATTCAAAGAGAGTTTAGACAGTATAAACCAGCTGAAGCACTGCTCCATTTATTTATGAGCAAAACACACTGTTTGCATCACATGCAATAGACATCAGGATTCTTCGTGTGAAGAACTCTTGCTTGAATCGCACCATATTGTTTGGAATATACGCTCTAAAGGAACAGTTGTCATTGCTAATACTGAGTCCTCCAGCCCTATCAAAACAGTCATAAATAACATTCAACTTTCATGTTGATATCGTCAATTTTTGTCTCAAAAGCTTAGCAGCAACTATTCCTTTCCTGAACATCATTATTTCTTCTACCTAATTTCCTTGGAGGTTTTTGCAGGTTCTGCTCGTTTGTTCTCACTCTGGTGCCTACACATCTTTAACAGTCTGAATGCACTCAGAAAACTTTTCTTTTCCCCCTAATTATAAGAAGAAACACTCAATGCCCCAGAGAATATACAAGGGGTGTTAAAACCTGATAAAGAGAGAAGGCTCAAATGTTGGAGACAACATCACTTCACAGATAGTGAACAGAAAAACAACAGAAAAAGACTATCATACACTTGACTACAGTGGTGCAGTTTTCCTACTGCATCTGCAGTAGTGAAAGTCTTGATATTTGTTAAAAGGAAGCTTTTTAATACTGCTTCTGTATGGAAAAAATTAAGACTATGTATCTGAGTACCAACATAATTATTTTGTTTTAAAAAATATTCTTTAAGCAAAAGTCTCAAGCAGAGAACAACTGAACATAGACCAAGTCAGAGGCATAGACGGAGTAGGAGCAGAACCCCAAACCAAAACTCTTCTTACTCCATGGAGCACCTTCTCCTAACAAGCTATGACGTCTGTAAGCATTGTAACATTTAGGCATCAGCAAGGTTAACAGCCATGCAGGAAATGCAAAATGTAGGCAAGTTAGAAACTGTAACTAGAACAAAAGATTGAATTTACTTTGTTTCCTTCAGGAATCTCCCCTTCTTTCACCTACCTTCTTCACAATGCATTTTAAAGGGCACTGTGCTGCATAGTTCTCTTTTCCTGAACATTTTTACAGTCCTCAGTGGCCTGTTCAAGTTAGGAAGATAAGTTAACATGGAAACAGATAGAGGCTGAAAGCCTGGAGGACAGTATAAAAGTGTCTGTGACAAAAGATGGAGGGGAAAAATAATTTCTCCACTTGTAAACAGAAAAACTTGCTCATATGACGCATCCCTTTCCAGATGAGATAAAATAGTGTGATTCCTGAGGCTTGTGTGGTTTGGAGCACTGCACTTAGGGTTACACACACCAGTTGTGAATCCTGTGCAAACATTAGATGCTCTGGAGCAGGAACAATCTAGCACACCAGGAAGCAGATGAAGGAAGAGTTATGTTGGTTTCTACTCTTAAAGTGTGAAGGAAGCAGCAAAAAAATGAAAAGTTGTATGTTCAGGAGCATGCAGTGTTAACCTTTGTGACTAGTAGCAATCCTCCCATTGATAGTCAGCAGGAGATAAGCCAGGGGAAGCCAAGGTCCATTGAAAAAAATCAGGATTTGAAGCCCAGTCTCCTGGGCCTCACTCAGGTGGACTGGGTTTTCTTGCTCATTCATCTCCACATACTTTTTTTTGTTTAAGTTACAGAAGGAGATAGCAGGACTTGGATTAAAAACAAATGTTCTCTGGAGTCCCGTGGATAATTAGCAAAGACAACTGTTGAAATACAACATTCCATAAACTTTCTACTATTAAAATGAATCGCACATGACTGCATGTGGCTCTGCTTGCTTCCCTTCACAGCACAGATACAGTTTTGCCATTTTTATTTCCTTGAAACTCAGTAGTCTGGAGCTACACTTTCATCTACACTAGTCTTGCTGCTTCTAGATATGCAAGTTTTCTGAAGCAATTTATTTGTTCGCATCTAGCCTTGTAAGGGATAGGAAACATGCTACACAAAACAGCTATTGTATGCCAGTGTTCAAAAGGCTATAGTTCTAGAAGCCTTTACTTTCCTCCTTCCATGGCATATGGACTTGATTAAATCATGTGCCACAGTAGTCCAGCATGAAGCTATAACAGAGCGCAGATCAGCTTCCTCCAGTTGAGACTCTCAGACTTAAAAAACAGTGAGAGAAAGCAGCTGGTAGGATGCACCTTTGCCTGCTCATGCCTCCCAGAACTAGCAACAATTGAAAACTGGTATCCAAACAAATCTCTGGACAAAGAGCAAAGGGGATGGGAGTCCAAGAATGATTCAGAGTGATCTGTGCCTCACTGTCACAAACAAGTGATTGTTCTAAAACTTGGAGCTTATTCCCAGGCGTTTGTTCATAGGGTGCAAATGCTTTTTTTTTTTGTTTTGTTTAATGAAGTCAGGCTGATTATAAAACAAGCCTTTGTACAAGTCCAACAAGCGCTACAATTAAACGGCACACAACTTTCCAGTACAAGTTCTTTAGCCTTTGAGTTGCTAGCTATGTCCAAGGAGGCTGCTGAGTATTCTCAGCTGTCATGGACATCAACAAGGGAGGAAGGCTATTACAAACTTCAGAAGAGCTTAGAGCACTGCAGCACTAAGACTTCAATCACTAAATTAACTTAAAGGTGAGCATTAATATAAGAGAGAGCTTCCATGCAATTATTTTTAAGCAAGTTTAGGAAAGGTGCATACACTCGTATTTGCAGAGAAGCTGCCTATTCTGTGAAAGAACCACTTGCCCTCTAAAAGTGCACAGTTAGTAACCACCACAAAACAAACCTGCATGTTTGTGTCATGCAGTTGACACTCCCTTGTGAACAGTCAAGAAAATCACAGTATCTATAAAGGATATTTGGCAGTGCTCTCAGTTAGTTTGCCCATTCTTAGAACAGTCAGATTTTCAAGAGAAACATGTTCTCATACTTCAAAAAAAGGAGAGAAAAACAATTTTAAAATATAAAAAGAAAACCTCCAAACTTCCCTCATTACTATTTTTACACTGCTGGTTTAACAAGATCTTGTTTTTAAATAAGTGTGGTGATCTAAAAATTCAAATTTATAGGCTTTGCTTTAAGAACTGGTATTTTTACCTCCCACAAGAGATATTTCGACTCTGTTCTCAGTCCATACATTGTAAATGCAAGTATGCCAACAGATCCACTTCTCCCATTTTAAGTTTTCATTAGGTCTTTGGGTAAAAATTTTCTTCACATCAGATAAAAACTTCTCTGAAAACCAAGTGATCCAAAATATTCCTAACGTACTCATGCATTTTTTCAGACAGCTTAACACACAGGAGCTCACAATTTACCTACAACATCAGTATCTATAGTTAGCAGACATGGATTTGAAACAGTAAGTTCAAAGCACCCATTGTTTTCAGAAATCCATTTTGAGACAACTAACTTTTCATAGTTTTGGCACTGCTTTGTATTTTCCAACTTCATTTACCTCCTGCTTCATTGATTCCAATTACAATGGCAAATAACTTTTCCAAGTCAGCCTTCAAACTACATCAGCATGAATGCTCAAAGAGAAACATGAGCATTAAGCACTGTTGAGGCCATATCTTAATACATTTTCCAAGTTTCCTTCCATAGTAGAGATTGAAATAACAGCATATTAAAGGATTTGACACTGCCCTCCTGCAAGCAGCCTTCCTTTGTTTGAATGTTAGGGCACACCAAGAAAACCACTGCCTATCCATTCAAGATGTAAGGTTTCTGACAAAAAGATGTCACGTCATAATGGAAACTTTGCTTTGACTGCCCATGCACATGATTTTGAAAGTTGTTCGGTCTAAATCTAACATTCCTTGAGAGCCCTACTTTGCAATTCTAAAAGTATTCCTTTCACAACCTGCTTCCACACTTGTTCCATGAGAGGACAAAAACAACAAAAAACTTCATAACGCAAATTCACATTGGTCCTTGCACAAACCACCTTGGATCAGAATGCAACTCTGGTAACTTTTGCAGCAAGTGACTGAAATATCACAAGCTGGTTACTCATCACCACAAGGTGGTCACTAAGGTGACCAGTAGCACAGAAGGCTGAGATATGCTGCCACTAGGTTCTCACCTAAAAGCTTTGATTTCCACAATCTTGGGAAAGCCTATTTAGCATGTGCCAGGCACTTTATCCCTTTCAGTCCTATCCCCCTTCATCTCAACCATGGCAGAGCTGATTTTTTTTCCCCAGAACTCTTTTATTCTTAATTTTATACAGCACCACCCTAGCAGTTTCTGCTGTCTGTGCCATCAGACATTGTTGCTACAGCCTTATCCATGTTCCCCATCAGTCCAATTCCCTTTCCCCTCTCTACTCCCTGTCCAAGCGTCCCTTGTTAGGTTACGCATTCAGTCCAAGAATCTCCCTGCTCTGAAGGGACAGAGACAATGACTGGAATAGGCTTGGAAAGAAGACACTATTCTGTTCATCTTGATCAACCAGTGTAGCTGTTTGCATCAGAGAAGAGCTACAACTCCTCTCTGTCTGTCAAGAGTCCCAGCTTCCCACACCTTTGCAACACCCTCTCCTTACTTTCATTACTGGAAACACTCTAGCCCAGCCCACCAAAAAAAAAAAAAAAAAATCAGAAAAAACCCAACATACTTTTAGCTCAATTTAATTTTTATATAAAAGTAAGAGTTTGCAGAACCTCATACCACAGCCAAACATGGACATATTTCCATGTAAAATTCTGTCAAAGATCAGGTCTCAGGGAAGTTTCAAGCCCTAAAATTCTACAGCCCAGCTGTCTTCTGAGACACAGCACACTTGACATCTGCCTCATCCAAACTCGAGTTCTCTTTTGCAGAATATAAACCACTGCACAACTCCCGCAGGAAATTTCAGTCCAAACAACTCCAACTGGCATCAAAATTTGAAAGCTTCAATCCATACAAAAAGCAAGCAACATGAGGGTAATTTTATTCTGCACACTGTATAGTGGGACTAGAACATCTTTTTAACACAAATATAATCAATTGCAATGATGAATGTTATTTTAATTACCTGCTTGAGCTTTTCTTCATTCCTGCTTTAATGTATGACTTCTGCACTTCCATGAGCATACAGTATATAGCCAAAAATTGCCCTCAACATATTTGCAGTAACGAGAGCTTGTACATTACATCTAATATAAAATTACATTAACACTAGCAACCAAAGCCTGACATTTTAACAAAAAGCCTCCAGGCTCCCCAGAATTACTTTAATACAGATTTGTCAAGCAAAGATTAAGCAACAGCAATTCACATTATTTAGAGTCAGGGCATTGGCTAGACTATAGTTCCTTTTCAAAGGACCATTATGAGAACTTAAAAATGTATTAAAATGTGTACACACATTCCTAGAAAGAAAATTAAAGACTAAAGAATAAGTGATGAAAAAAAATAAAATCTTTATTTAATTTTTTTACTCAAAACTTTAAAACACCAAGTTTTAAAATACTAATATTTAAAAGCTCTTATAAATAAGATTCTCTATAACAATTCCACCTACTTTACAAATACATTGATGGGTGCAAAACTTTTCCATTTTCACTTGGAGAAGTATCTCATTCTGTTGAAACTCACGTGTGATGATACACGCTTGGTACTATGTCCTCTGCCAAAGATGAGATGAAGAGGCCAGCGCTATTTATTAAAGTTGAGGCAAGTTATTGTAACATGAGATGCATTTCTCAAAACATCACAGGAAAATACCTTACTGTAATTTTTTAACTTTATATAGAAGAGATAAGGGAAATCAAAAGTGCCAAACAAGAACAGATGTAATTGCTCTCAGAGGCAACAAGCATTCAGTTACTACAGCCTGCCATTTTAGTGAAGTGGGTAACTTGGGGATCACCAACTGCCAGACCAGAGCAGTCAGACCCCTTCCAGGATACAAAATACATGTTAACCAGAGCTTTTCTTACCTCACTACACCTGCATGTTCTTAACAAGCTAATTCAACTAAAACACTCCTGTCATTGTAGCTATGAGAGTATGCCAGTAGAACTTAACTGGGGCATAAAAATCTTCCTTACAGGCAGAGAGTGCCCTGGGGCTTTCCCACAATTACAGAAAAAAAGAAGACATTTCCAGCATTTTGAATAAATTACCATTTGCATGAATTACCATACCAAGTTAAATCATAAACCCAGAGCCCAGGTCTCTGTGTCTGCAACACTGGTAAAAAGTGAATGCAAAGGAAGCAAAGAACAAGATGTGCATATTTTCATAATGGCAGTCCTTAGCTTCCTACGGCTCAAGACTTGATCCAACAACAACATCTTTGTATTTAGCAGATCAAATTTACTTTCTTGATTTTGCCCAGTTTTTTTCCCAGGCCCACGAAAGATTTTAACATTCGTTACTCCTGTGTGAAAAGAGGCAAGCAGTGTATTCATTAGAGGTAACATTTCACAGCTCTCCATACAAGATGTATATAAAATATGTTTCCTCTGTAATACTGAAAGACTCAAGCACCACTATCATCCGCAAATAAAGAACAACAGTCTAGCAGACTCTGGTCAGGCAGAATAGTTGCAAGAAGCTTACTTACCCCAAAGAATAATTCTACTTCTGCATTACAAAGGCCATACTACATGGTCTTTGCTCCAGAACACCTTCACAATTCACAAAGCAAAGCACTACTACAAAGAGGCTTATAGTGAGATCACTGTCATAACAAAGTAAGCTTGAAGTCTAAACAGTGTCTCATTTAAAGGTCCACATGCAGGCTGAAACATTATCTTTCATTCTAATTGTTAAATGTGGGGGGCGGACATTTTTCCTTTGATAATTAGCATGATCGCTGTCTGTCAAAGGCATCCTTACAATGATCCAAGTCAGAAAACTGCCTTACATCACACAAGTCACCCATCAGTTAAACTGACTCAAGTAATTTTGTATATGTTCTTTGCCTCTGTCATTTATGAAACGTATTGCTGTATTTTAAAGCCAACACAAACACTCTCTTGGGAATATGCTACAAAACCATAAATATTATTCAATTACCCATCTAGATGAGAAACAAACATGCTTACAGGTCCCCAGATTAGATCAAAACCAGCAGGTTAATAGATTTAAAAATCTCTATTTCCCATGGGACCTGAGCTTCTAGTCCTGCAACCCCCACATAGCAGCTCTACTTTTCTGCTGCCTGTTGCATAAGTTTTTAAAACTAGCACATCTTCAAAATAAACAGGAACTTTTCAGACAATTCTCCAGCATTCACTATTTAAGCACCCACAAAAATTTTAACTGTGCGGCACAGAACTGCAGATACATTTTAAGCATTCTTAATGCTCTCCAAACTGAGGATATGTTATTGCTGCCACATGTTGCCTTGATGTTATGCTGAAATCATTTACCTGGCATGCAGAACAGCTGGTGCTCAAGCCATCTCACTAAAAAGTTTCAAGAGACAATAAAACAGCCTAAGTAAAGCTCAATTGTTAAGACACAATAAGGGACTTAATTTCCAGGCACTATCGTAAGTCAAAAGACAGAGACACCCAACTTGGATGCGACTGTCCTGTTCTGATAAGCCGAAATGAGACTTCTGGTCTTTCTTACCAGCTAATTTAGTCCTCCCCCTTTTAAAAACCAACCAAACATGACAATATTATTCTTAGATGTTTGCCTTTTTGTGCACTGTATAAGAACCTCAAACCACAGCAATTCATAACTAGCAATTCTGTTCAGCAGCAGAACGCTTGGAAGTAACCTAATTTGTGACTGTGAGTGTTTAAGCCCAACAGTTTGAATATCAGAGCTTTTATTATCACCTTATTTTGAAAACAGTAATAAGTCTTCTAACAGGAACATCAGCAAAATGTCAGGAGTCTTACAGGAGTTTCATTAATATTTCTTCTGAACAGGTGATTGAAATAATTATCTGGAAAATACAAGAAGTTTCATTTAGACTGGCAGAAGACTGGACCAGGCAACAAATAATTATCTCTGTTTCTACAGTGTACAAGGGCTAATTGTTCTAAGTCTTATCAGCAGGGAAAGTGTTTATCCACTAAGTGTGCTGCATATTTTGTAATCCAAGTGTTTGACTATACTAAATATTTTATTAGAAAACATTCTGTTAAGCTTAATATAACAGGTCATCTTGCAAAACAACAGTGGCTAACTATAAGTTCATGGACTTTTATTTTACCAAGTACACAGACTTCAGAGCAGCTTTCTAACACTTATAGCAGTTTTTCAGTGTTCAGCAGATGCTGCTCTATTTGCTAAACAATATCACACTGCAAAATTACTCTTACTGTTGATAGATCAATAATGACATGGCATAAGTCATTATCTCCGTGTCAACAGAATTGTAACTGTTAGAGGAATATTGCGCATGTAGCTGCTGCGACTCTTACAGGCATGCCTCGGCTTCCTCACACACGTGCTCTCTCTGCAAGCCTGGTACGCCCAGAGTACTAGCAACCAAGGGCATCTCTTGGACTACAGAGGATTAAACTTCATCTGGGGTTACATTATTGCAGAAGGAGCATATCCTCACACAGGTTTATTACACTTCAGTTTGATGTCATTTCACTTTTTGTTATGAATCATCTCCTTGTAGAAATAGCTAGAATGACATTCAGGGTTGGTTTTTTTTTTCCATATTGAACAATACCACACCATGTTAATCACACCATATAAACCACAGAAAACAGTAACTTTTCTGTCTCAATCAGCATGATCATGCCTGTCTTCTGATGTTCTGCTGGAAACAAAACATTCTGACACACAAAATGAACGATGTTCATCAACAACACATGAACTTTGCCTTTAGATTAATGACAGCAAGTATTCCTTCATAAGTACATGTATTTTCAAGTATTGCAGCAATGCTTTTTTTATCTTCATAAGCTATTCGCATGGGATAAGAAACTGCAAGTTTGCCACTATTCCCTTTGGAATTTGTTCCAATTAAATTTAAATAAAAGGCAACAGAAGTGATGCCTGAAGGTGGTTTCATGTAAAATGAATAATGAGTTATTGCTCAAGCATCAACAGGATTTGACAAAAATCAAGAACTAGGAAATAGTCTTCTGAATGCAGAAGACAAGCTGGTCTTGTTTGTAATGTTCTCATGAGCGGAATTGGGTTTCCTTACAAATGCAGGTAATACAAATGGTCATTAATCTACCAAAAGCCCAGATGTCAGAGCTGCAATGTAAATTAATACTCGTAAATACACTTTGAGTTGTTTTTTGTGGCAGACTGTGGTTTAGTAGAGACGAACTTTTCAACGCCTTCTTCTACTTACAGGACAGACCTGGCTGCTGTAGGAGACCTCTGTGCTCTGCTCCAAGTTCTTGGAAAGAATCTGGCATCTACCCAGGAGCTCAAAAGATGCTGGCTGCACACATGGCCATTTCCAGGACATGTTCCAAATTCAGCACTTCTTTGGCTGATGCGCGACAGTTCTGCACATCTTCCAGCGCCAACTGAAACAACTCTTCCACACAGCCAGCCAGCCACCAGCCCAGTCTTGCTCCCATCTCTCCATCTTGCTACTGCCTCGACCAGCTCTTCCAGTAACAGCCCAAGCTGCACAAAACTGCCGGTTATTGAGGCCTCCTCTCCCAGTACTAACGCAAAGCATGCAAAGATCTGCTTGTTCCTCAGTGATATAAACCACCAGCCTCACCCTATTCCAAATCAACCAAGACCGAGCAGGTGAACGCAGTCAACCAGCCCGCTGGACACAGCCAGAGCCACCGAGGAGGCGGATCCACCTGGCCCTATGCCGGCTGCCTACATCAGGGCTCCGCTCGCCCACGGCAACAACCAGTGCCACCCCAATGGCCCTACTTTTCGGAGAAGATACTTCCCCCGCCGCCCCCGCCCACGTTCGTTCGCGCTTCTCCTCCCCGCACCAGGGATAAAATCCAACCCCCACCGGGGGCAGCCGGTGCCCCCAGCCCCACCGCCCCCGCCCGCAGGCCAGGCCCAAGAGAGGCGACTGAGCACGGAGGTGGCCGCCCGGCAGGCCTCCCCGCCGCACGCAGGGGCTGTGACGGGCTCCGTGCCCCGCGGCAGGGTGGGACAGCACATCTCATCCATCCCCCGCCTCCACTCAAACCAGAGATGAACGATCCCCACCACGCCCCGACACTACGACCACGATCGCCACTCGGAAGCGGAAGAAGCCGCACGCGAACCGCCCTGTTTCCACCTCCCTTCCGCATTGCCCTGGAACGCCTGGCCAATCGCGTCAGCGGATGGTCGGGGCTTAACCCTACGGCTCTAGATTGACAGCCGCTCCTCCCAATGGGACTGCACAGGGGGGCGGGGGCGGGAGGCGGGACTAGGCGCGCGGGATCGCCAAATCCATTGGCTGAGAGGGCTGATTGGCGGGCGTGGGCGCCTATGAGAAGGTGGGGCTCCGCCGCGACCTTTCCCGCTCTCGGCCAATAGGCGGCGGGCGCCGTCGGCGGGGCCTGTCGGTGGGGCCTGGCAGCGGGCGGGCGGCCGGGCAGGATGAGCGCGGCGGTGCGCGCGGCCTGGCGGTTGGGCGCCGCGCGGGGCCGGGCCGGTCGCGCGCTCAGCCGGGTGGCGGCGGCGGCGCCTGGGGATGGCGGCGGCGGCGGGAGCGGCGGCGGCTCGGGGTCGCGGGAGGCGGTGGAGCGGCTGGTGCGGGAACACCCGGTGGTGGTGTTCATGAAGGGCAGCCCGGCGCAGCCCCTCTGCGGCTTCAGCAACGCCGTGGTGCAGATCCTGCGCCTGCACGGCGTCGAGGATTACCGCGCACACGACGTCCTGCAGGACCCCGACCTCCGCCAAGGTCAGCGCCGGGGCCCGTGGGGAGGAGTGGTTGCCATGAAAGTGGAGCGTTGCTTGATCTGAGCTAAAGCAGGCTCAAGTTCCATCTAAATAATCGCGTCCTGCAAAAGTGTCCCTCTGGGATGGTGTGTTTTTTCCTGGCACCGCTCATTTTTTGAAGATGAAACTGCCTTGTGTTCAGCGCGATCTGTGGTCACCTCTGTTTGCAGCTTTCCCCCATCTCGTGCAAGGTCAGGCAGAGCTGGAGCCAGCTGCAAACTAGCAGGAATGTTTGCTGTTCATAGAGTTCATAATAGCATTAAAATTAGTTCTTGGAAGGTAACAGAAAATGCATGAGACTTCTGGGATAGCTTATACGTATAGGTATAAGGTGGGAAATATATAACAGCTTTTGTCTTTTGCATTCAGTTGATGGAAATTGCTCCGGCACGTCGCTCAGGCCTGACACAGGGTGCTTGCTTTCTAAAACTGCAAAATGCGTCTTAAGAGATTTTATATGCCAGAATTTTCAGAATCAGCAGGGGGGCACAGCTTGAGCTGGTGCCCAGGGGTGGCGCCTTGGGTTTTGTGTTTGTTGTGTTTTGCTCTGTTCTGTAAGCAGGCTTGTGTGCCAGAGCTGGTGGAACTGGAAGCATATCACAGAGATGTGCTGCTGCAGCTGCTCTGCCTGGACATCCCCATTTGGCTTCTGTAACCTCTACTTGCGTCTCTGTTATCTGCAGAATGCAGTTATACTTAGGGGTGGCTGTTGGAGACTGGGCTTTTCATGCTATGCTCCCCTCTCTGATAAAGAGATACAAATCTCTCGATAGACCCCTGAAATACTTGATTATCTAGTCAGATCTTTTGGTTCCTTGTGAAGAGTGTGGTGAAACTTCATGAATGGCTTGGACTTGAACCACTGTATTCCTTGCCAGCACTGCCTGATAGAGTTGTTTTGATAAAGTACAAAATTACAGTAATTACTTGCACAAGAACTATTTAGTAATAGTTTCACCATTAGTGGTTGTTAGGAGCTATTCTGTGTACGTTTTTTGATAATTGTAGAAGGCTAGTACGCTGTTCTTATATTCCTTTTCTTCTTTCCCTCTTCAGTGTGCATAGCTGACTGTTAAGGTTTTATGTGGCTATTTGAGAAAGTTTTAGAACAAAACAAAATGAAAAAGTATGCAGTCTTGCAGGTGCATTAACATTTCTTGGCCAGAATACACTAAAATTGGCTTTCAAACCACACACTGGCAAGTATCAGGTGATGAATTCTCCTGTGTTTTTGGTATCATCTGAATAATTCAAGTTTTCATTAGCTTTTAGTCAAAAGTCAGATTTTTGTAGTCCTTGCTTTCTTTTCAGTTCACAGGTGTAATAGTTGGTATGGTATAACATAAGTACTGGAATTCGGGCGTGATGACATGTTTGTTAATGAATATTGGTTTTGTTCAAGTAAATCTTATACTGCCTTTGGCAGTTGGGCAAATCATGGTAGTTTTCTGAACTTTATTTACGTATCTGAATCTGTTAAACTTGCATTTCACTAGAACAAACTCATAAACTGAAAAGGAGGAAACAAAATCTTGAAATCAGATTACTGACATTTTACTTGTGGTTGAGAAGGCTTTTGTGAGCCCTTGAACAGGCAGTGTGTTTGTTGGTTATAATCTCTGGGCCTTGACCATGTGTATATATAGTCTACCTTCTTGAGACAGAAGTTTTTCCTCCACATGAACTCTGTCTTGTGTTAGGTGGTCAGAGAGGTTTATTTGCCTCCTGGCTACCTAACTTAAGTTGAAATTAGTGGTTTGATCCAGATTGTTTGGCTAAGCCACACTGAATGCAGTAACAAAGCATACGTTTGCACAATATCTTGTTAGTTCTCAGGTGATCAAGGAAGTTGTTCTGTTCCCTTCCATGCACCAGCTTTGGCACTTGTCCGACTGCATGGAGAGCCAGGTTGATTTATTAACTGGATCACAGGACATGTGAATTGAACTAGCTTGCTGTACTGAGGTGAGTGCCAGAGCCAGCAGAGGGGATGGAGCCTTCAGGTGAAGAGCTGGGGAGCAACACTGCCACGTTCAAAGCCATCAGTCTGTCATATTGCTTCTACTGTATTACCTACTGCACCCTAGAAAGCCAATATGTGCCTATTGCTGTGGATGGCAGTGTCTGACAGAGGAGAGGGCAGCGCTGCTGGAACCCGTAGCTCTGTAAGTTGCCAAGTGTGATTCAGAAGTGACTGCCTGAAGGCCCTCTCGGTCATCTCCTGGAGCTGGCCTCAGGTGCTGAAAAGTTAGACATGCAGTATGTGTTTCATCCCTGAGCCCTCTCTGTGCACAAAATCTGCACTGCGTGCTTGTGGGGTTAGTGAGGGGATACTAAGTCTTTAACTCTGAAAATATCTAATACATCTGTTCAACCAAAGATTGATCTGGAAGGAGGTAACTATACATGAGCTGGTCACCAGCTTTGTGTTTGGCTTAACATAATTTAAATGGTTTGTATATACAAGGCATTTGTAGTAAGAGCAGGCTGTTGTGATGGTGGTTCATGTGTGTTTGAAGTGCTGGTTGGTTTCTTTACTGTGTCTATTGAAACACCTTGTTTTCAGGTTGTTGAAACTTGCCTAGTGCTAAAGTACTGCAAGCTGTTAAATCAAAACAACTGGAGTGCAGTGGGGTGCTAGCCTGCAGGGAGAGGGAAGGAGATCCCTTGGGATGTCTTGTACTGCCAAAGATTCCTCACAAAAGTGCATCATGAATGCAGGCTTATGTGCTTTAACACTACTGGAATACTACCGGTAGCTGCTCTACTGAGGTAGGAATTGGTTAGTTGCTTCAGAAGGTGTTCAGTTTGTAATCTGGTTAAGACTCATGCATACAGGCATTTAAAGCAGCTTGTCCAATACATGAAATGCAGCATGCAGATCAACTAAGCATGATTGTATTCATATTTTTATCTGAAGCTGCATAGATCCTTGAAGGTACTGTCAGTGTTTGTATGGAAGTGCTATTGGGTCCTTGAAGAAAATATTTCTGTGAGAGATTAATTGGTGTAAATATTACCATGAAATGCTTATTGGCAGTAGGTTTACAGTGCAGAGCCCTTGGTTCTCTTTTCATGTTTAGCATTACGATATCTTAACAAATACAAACCCTAGCGTGATTCCTCTCTGTAATTTTTTGTGTGATGCCTTTAAGTGTAAGCTGGGATTCAGCTTATACCAGCTGATCAGTTAGTATTTTTGGATGGTCTTACATTTGTCTTCTATGAAGTGTAGTTTTAAACTTTAGTTCTGTACTTCGTAATTGTGACTTCAGCTCTGTTTCATTTAGTGAGTGCTTCTAAGAGACTTCGGCCCTTGTGCCCCTCCCATGGGCTGTAAGGTCTGGCAATGAAAGATAATGCAATTTGAAATTCACAAAGCTTCTAGAGGGGTGAACATATCTTGCAATTGAAATTGCAGTAGTAGAGTATGACTGTAAAGTCAGTAAAAACATAGAATATTTTAAAGTCTCTTTGGGAAATGTAAAGCATAACCAAATGTAAACTGTTTTCAATGTTTTCTGTGGCTTCTCATTTCTTAAATCGATTGAGAAATTATATTTGTTTTTTTCCTGAGAGGGGAAAGAGGTGCCATGTTTTTCCAGCCCCTGTTTGAAGTCAGTGTAGGAGCTGACTCCGTATCTTTAAACTTACGTCTCAGGTTTGTTTTTCATTCCAACTCAGACTTTAATGTAGTTTTTCTGATAGTGCGTCTGTTATCTATGTAATTTTTGCCTCAGTGGGGAAGAAATGAAAATATCACTAGTTCTTTCAAGCTGAAACAATGTATTCTGTTTAAAAACCCATTCTATTTGTAGAGGGTGGAAAAACCTTTAATACATTTTTTTCTTTTACTTATGCAGGAATAAAAAACTACTCTAACTGGCCTACCATCCCACAAGTGTACCTCAATGGTGAATTTGTTGGTGGCTGTGATATACTCCTCCAGATGCATCAGAATGGAGATCTCGTAGAAGAGCTGAAGAAGCTAGGAATCCGTTCAGCACTTCTGGATGCAGAAAAAGACCAAGACAAAAAGTAAAATGAGCAAAAAATAATGCTGTGACAGGAATGAAGCAAATTTGATAAGAGCTTGTTACCAGTAAAGCCTTACATACTTTAGCTCAAAGAAGGCCACTTTTTGAACTGACACTAAGATTCACCTGTGAATTTCTGTTAGCTCATGGTAAATGTAGTGATCTTGGTATTTTCCTTTATGCATATTGTGAAAGTTTGAGTATACCTACTGTAAAGCGCACATTTGTGGGACATGTTGGAAAAAAAAAAAGAAAAAAGTAACTTCTAAAAACATTAAGTTCTTGATTGAAGCAGGAATAAACCAAAAACCCTAATAATATTTTTATTGATTTTGATTGTGTGTTTCTCTGTACTTTCATACACAAACCGATGCAAACAGTGTTTGCATTCCCTTGCTCCTCTTGGAAAAATGTTAAGTAATAGTACATCAGTTTTGCTGTATAACTCATGGTAAAAAGACTTCCTAAGAGCCTGTAAAACTTCTGTAAGCATATGTGATATAGGAGAAAAGTAATCTTCAACCTATATAGAAGAAAAAAGATTGTATGAGAGTGCATGAAATATACTTTTATTCCAAAGGATATAAATAAACAGACTTGTACAAATACATGTATAATGTCATTATTACTCTGTAAGATTCTTATGGCTTTTAAAAGATTGCAAAGAATTGTGCCTAAAGATTTTTATAAAACCTTTTCTACCTCTTGTAGAGCAGCTTTTCCCCTCTGCTTATATACTTTATATATTCCAGTTCTGTGTCAGTGCTAAAATGTGGGAATTGTTTATGGTTTCACTATTCCATCTTGAAATAGTATGGGACAATACTGCAGTTACTTCTGTGATCTTGTATACACTAGTTATTAAGGTATCTTTTTATATTTGTTGTATTTCCAAGTGTTTTCTCCTGACTGCTGTGTGTTGAATATGCTCTTCAAACATGGGATTAACAGATGAAGTGTTTCATGTAGATGAGTGCAGTAGAGCGGCTGCTGAATAGATAAATATTTCTTTGTGAAAAGTCTCTGAAGTCTTCAATACCTATTTAACCACATTTCCCTAAGTTAAAACAAATTATGTTAATCAGTGTAGCTTCAGATGTTGAGCAATACAGGCTAACAAAGCTGTTTAGAAATAAAGTTTACTTTTATTAATAAAAAACATTTTGCATGTGAATTAGACAAATGATTGGAAATAAACTGTATTTTATGTTGATTGTCTGCAATATTTACTCTTTATTTTAAATTAATTCTTTAATTACAGATGCTGCTTTTGATTTGAAACTTAGAATGTTTTCTGCTGCATAGGATAGAAAATGTGGTTTAGAGAAAGGAGAAATTATGAATGATCATTGGAAGAGGAAGTCAGGACTGGAACTTGTAAATGAGAGATTTGATGGAAATTCCGGTTCTAAATCTGTCCTGTCCACTTGAGCAAGCTATCCAGTGGAGAAACTATACTGGTACATCCTTCGCAGAATTTGCCAGACTGGTTACAGAAAGTTTACTGTATAGTTTAAATGCAATCTATCACCAGGATTAAATACAATGTGTGCATGTTCCGTGTAGTCATTTATTCATAGTAGCGGTGACTGAGTTAACTATTGAGCGTGAATAAGTTATGCTTGGAGCCAGTCACTTGTGACTGTTGGGCATGGAGATGGAGTACAATAATGTTTCTTCATGTACCATATTGCATTCATGAGATGCAAAGCTTTAGATAGAGAAGGAGACTAGTTAGCATTTCATGTTACCTCTCTGAATTCAAATTAAATAAGCATTCTTATGGCTAATCTTCTATGAGTAGCTTTTCTTGTTCTGAATTTTAAGTGATGTTTAGGGAAAAAAAAAATGGATTTCAAAAGTCTTTGGTTATTCATGTCCTGTCGAATAGGATCTATTGAAATGGATATACACAGTAAGCAAAGAATAAGATAATGAAGAAAATTAGTTTCTTCTTCAATGGTTAACTAAGTCTGGCTACTAAATAGATATATTTAAAAAAATAAAAGCCCCAAACCTGCTGTTTCATAGAGCTCTCGTCTTTATTCCGTGAAACCTATATATTTTTCAGTGTCATCCATTAGTAGTGTAACATAAAAATGACTAGCATTGTCAGGTCTTCTTTTTCCTCTTAAGGAGCATTTTTTTTCTCCCAGCATGAGTTCCTGCTTTTACCAAAACCATGAAAATTTTTCTACTTTCTCTACTTCCCCTTAGACTTCTTGTTTTTTAATTATTTGGTTAAAATTTTGCACAACATATGTAGTAGTGTTTATATCAATCCTTTGTCTGATTGAAATGTGTTGTAACTGAGCAAGTAGAAGCAGTGGTGATGATGTAAAAAATGACCAAGCCACGAAGGTGGGAATACAAAATGTGACTTCTGCTTGCATTCCCTACAAGCTCCGTCTTTCCAGGTTCTGTGTGTATGAACAATTGTTTTACATGTTTTAACTATATAAATGCTCACATTAATCCAATAGCAATTAAAATAAACACTGTCCACTTGAATCAGAAAACATCATATGCTCACAGAGGCTTGTTGGGGAGCTGATAGAGTACTTTCCTCAAGAAACTAGTTCTTGGTTCGGTTGATCATTTTAGTAAAAGGACTGTATCCTGCACTCTGTTCATCAGCCTTTGCTGTCCCTCAAACGAAAGGCAAAAGGGACCATGTGCTTCCAATCCAGAAGGGGTGCTGCTACAAATGAGCTGGTTTTTTTTGAGAAAAAATATTTCCTCATTGATGAGAGATTTGCATCTTCTTTCCCCATGCTCTTTGGCAATGAGAGAAGGCAACTGATAATGTTGGAGTATGGGGTGACAACCAGTGGAAGTGCTAAGCTAATACTGGGAGGCTGTTGCTAGCTGGAAAGATCCACGAGGAGTCAGTGGTCAGAGGACGTAAAGGTTTCTGCAGGGGAAAGGGTGACTTCCCCCCACTCCTCACCCACTCAAGGAGGAACAACTGTCACGGGGAATGATGGGGGGAAAAAAGCATACACTGCCTGTTATGCTTCCCTTGTGTCTCAGCAGTAAAACAGAGCAAAGAGTAATACTGTTTGGAAACACAGCTTAAGAAAGCTGGCTGATGTTGCTGAGAAGGGCAGCCAAGAGCAAAGATGGGGAGCTGCCCTTGCTATCTCTGGGGAAGAAAGAAGCAAAGCTGCCTGGTTTTGAGTTTGGTCTGCTGCAGTAAGAATAAGGCAGGTATGAGGGCTGTGAACGAGCATTCCCACCTGCAGAGCTACATAGAATTGTAAAATCATGAACTGGTTGGGGTTGGAAGGGACCTTAAAGGTTCACCTATTCACTGCCCCCTTGCAGTAAGCAGGAATGTCTTCAGCTAGATCCAGTAGCTCAGAGCTCTGTCCAACCTGACCTTAAATGATTCCAGGGATGGGGTATCTACCACTCTGGGCAGCGTGTTCCAGTGTTTCACCACCCTAATAGTAAAAAAGTTCCTCCTTATATCTAGTCTAAATCTACCCTCTTTCAATTTAATACCATTACCCCTTGTCCTGTTGCTACAGGCCCTGCTGCAAAGTTTGTCCCCATTTTCCTTATAAGACCACTTTAAGTACCGAAAGGCCACAACAAGGTCTCCCATGAGCTTTCTCTTCTGCAGGCTGAACAACCCCAACTCTCAGCTTTTCCTCACAGGACAGGTGTTTCATTCCTCTGATCACTTTTGTGGCCCTCCTCTGGACCTGCTCCAACAGATCAAGGTATTTGCTATGCTGAGGGCTCCACAGCTGGATGCAGTACCCCAGGTGCAGTCTCACCAGGACAGTGTAGAGGGGCAGAATCACATCTCAACCTGCGGGCCATACCTCTGATGCAGCCCAGGATACAGCTGGCCTTCTGGGCTGCAAGTGCACACTGCTGGCTCATATCCAGCTTTTCATCCACCAGTACCCCTCAAGTCCTTCTCTGCAGGGCAGTTCTCAATCCCTTCATGTCCCAGCCTGTATTGATGCTGGGGATTGCCCTGACCCAGGTGCAGGACCTTGTACTTGGCTTTGTTGAACCTCAAGAGGTTCACATGGTCCCACTTCTCCAGCTTGTCCAGGTCCCTCTGGATGGCATCCCATCCCTCAGGCGTGTCAACTGCACTGCTTAGCTTGGTATTGTCTGCAAACTTGTGGAGGGTGCACTCAATCCCACTGTCTATGTCACTGATGAAGATATTAACTAGCACTGGTGCAATGTGGACCCTGGAGGAACACTACTTGTCACCAATCTCCATTAGAAATTTGAGCCATTAACCACTACTCTCTGGATGTGACCATCCAACCAATTCTTCATCCACTGAACAGTTCATCCACCATTCCCATATCTCTACAATGCAAAGGGAAAGATGTTGGGGGTGACCGAGTCAAAGGCTCTACAGCAGTTCAGGTAGATGGCATCCATAGCTCTTCCCTTGTCCACTGATGTAGTCACTCCATCACAGAAGGCCAGGAGGTTGATCAAGCAGGACTTGCGCTTGGTGAAGCCATCCTGACTGTTTTGAATCACAGAATATTCTACAGATCAAGGTTGGTTGTATGCAGCTGTCAGCTCCAACATACTTTGTAGTCCCTCACCTGCTGTTTACGGTTTTAGCATGTCATACTGGGCAGGCATTCTGGCTGCCTACTTCTCCAGTGAGATGCTTCTGGACTCATTTTGGCTGTATTGAACTGCTGAGGGTTTACAATGAGATCATTGAGAATCATAGAATCACCAGGTTGGAAAGGATGCACTGGATCATCGAGTCCAACCATTCCTAACACTCCCTTAAACCATGTCCCTAAGCACTTCATCCACCCGTTCCTTAAACACTTCCAGGGAAGGAGACTTGACCACCTCCCTGGGCAGCCTGTTCCAGTGCCTGATGACTCTTTCCGTGAAAAAATTTTTCCTGATGTCCAGCCTGAACCTCCCCTGGTGGAGCTTCAGGCCATTCCCTCTTGTCCTGTCCCCTGTAAATTGGGAGAAGAGGCCAGTTCCCTCCTCTCCACAACCTCCTTTCAGGTAGTTCTAGAGAATAATAAGGTCTCCTCTCAGCTTCCTCTTCTCCAGGCTAAACAACCCCAGCTCTCTCAGCCACTCCTCGTAAGACTTGTTCTCCAGCCCCTTCACCAGCTTCGTTGCTCTTCTCTGGACACGCTCCAGAGCCTCAACATCCTTCTTGTGGTGAGGGGCCCAGAAATGAACACAGTACTCAAGGTATGGTCTCACCAGTGCCGAGTACAGAGGGAGAATAAACTCCCTGGACCTGCTGGTGACCCCATTTCTGATACAAGCCAAGATGCCAGTGGCCTTCTTGGCCACCTGGGCACACTGCTGGCTCATGTTCAGTTGGCTGTCAACCAACACCCCCAGGTCCTTCTCCTCTGTGCAGCTCTCCAGCCACTCTTCCCCCAGTCTGTAGCGCTGCATAGGGTTGTTATGCCCCAAGTGCAGGACCCAACATTTGGCCTTGTTAAACCTCATGCCATTGGTCTCGGCCCAGCAGTCCAGCCTGTTCAGATCCCTTTGCAGAGCCTTCCTACCCTCCAGCAGATCCACACTTCCACCTAGCTTGGTGCCATTTGCAACCTTGCTAAGGGTGCACTCAATGCCTTCATCCAGGTCATTGATAAAGACATTGAACAGAGATGGACCCATTACGGAGCCCTGAGGAATCCCACTTGTAACTGGCCTCCAGCTGGAGTTAACTCCATTTACCACCACTCTCTGGGCCCGGCCATCCAACCAGGTTTCAACCCAGGAG